>NC_053154.1:162851162-163131162 GCF_016835505.1 Polypterus senegalus
CAGATAGGGCTGCATTTCCCAACTCCAACTCCCATGCCACCCTGTGGCTGTCATAAACTGTTCCTGCCTTGAGCAACACTGCCCATTTGCCTGATCCTTCCATTATGCCTTCCTAGCCGGTCATGAATCCATCTTTCTTTTCCTGGCCAGGATGTCTGTCCTTCCTCTCTGGCATGTACAGTGTCTAAGAAATGTATGTTTCTTATTGGTTTTCAGTGGTATTACTCTGAATGCTCACAGTTAATGTTAAAATAGAAAAGTAATCAAATTCACTTGCAATGGAGATACACAATTTGATAATTTGCCGAGATTCAATGTGAGTAAAGGAGATAAAAGGTCAAAGTGCAGTGGGTAGTAGTAAACAAATCTCACATCTCATTTTATAGGAGGATCCATTAAAGACCCCAACACACTACATGACCTTTGCAGCAATCTTCAGTCATAAATATCATTTACACAAAGTTAACAAGTTGGGGATAGTAAAGATGCACTCATGTGCTTGCCAGTTGTGCAGTTTGAAACTCAGTCATACTAGTCTGCAACTTGCCCTGGCAAACGTAGGTGTGATTTTGTCTTAACCACAAAATTAATGATATTAGAAATAATACAGTACATCTCCTCAATACTTATCCTCTTAAACCCCGGTACTCAATTTTAGACAAATAAAATTCTTTCACCAGGATAGATTTACCTGATTTATATAAAATAATTTTTCAACTGAGACCCTCCACCTGAGGCCATGGCCCAATATCAACAAGTTTTTTCAAAGAAGTATCGGCCGTGCTAAATGATAGTATTCTTGACATAGTAAATTTATCATTAGATATGGGAGTCTCCCTAGACTGTCTTAAGGCTGCTGTAGTTAAACTCCTGCTCAAGAAAAATAATCTAGACTCCTCTGCTTTTGAAAATTTTAGACCTATTTCTAACCTGCCTTTCTTAAGTAAAATCCTAGAAAAGGCAGTCATTATGCAGCTAAATTACCACCTCAATAAACATGCTATTCCTGATAAGTTTCAGTCAGCTTTCAGAACAAATCACAGTACAGAAACTGCCCTCAAAGTACTAAACGACTTGCGGGTAAATGCAGACAGAGGCCATTTATCTGTTCTTATCCTCTTAGATCTGAATACCGCATTTGATACCATTGACCACAATATTCTTAGAAATTGCCTTAGTCAATGGATGGGCCTCTTTGGCAGTGTCTTAAATTGGTTTGAGTCATACCTAGCAGGTAGAAAATTCTTTGTAAATTGTGGTAATTAACTTTCAAAGATACATAATATTTTATATGGTGTTCCAAAAGGATCTATTCTGGGTCCACTGCTCTTTTCGATTTACATGATTCCATTAGGTCAGGTTAACTTGGGGCATAATGTAAGCTACAACAGCTATGCTGATGACACACAACTGCTTTATCAATAGCGCCTGATGACCCCGACTCTCTTGATTCACTGACACAATGTCTTATTTGTGTTTCTGAATGGATGAGTAGTAATTTCCTCAAACTAAGTAAGGAGAAAACAGACATTTTAGTGAT
Organism: Polypterus senegalus; assembly: GCF_016835505.1. Taxonomy (NCBI): domain Eukaryota; kingdom Metazoa; phylum Chordata; class Cladistia; order Polypteriformes; family Polypteridae; genus Polypterus; species Polypterus senegalus. Next base: position 162,852,703 of record NC_053154.1, read on the forward strand.
TGGCAAAAATGGATATAATGAGGATATTAGAAATAAACTTGATCCATTAGGAATAAAAGTCAAGACGGAGGTAAAGAATTTAGTGGTAATTATTGACTGTGACCTGAATTTTAAATCACTTATTAATCAGATTACTAGGACAGCATTTTTTCAATTAAGAAATTTAGCAAAATTTAGACCCCTTATAACCATTACTGTAACGCACTCTTCTCAGGACTACCCAAAACAGACATCAATTGATTGAAACTAGTGCAGAATGCAACTGCTAAATCTTAACTAGGAAAAGAAAATCCAAGCACATTACACTGATGTTAATACATTGGTTACCTGTGTTATTTACTATTGACTTTAAAATACTGCTTATGGTTTACAAAGCCTTAAATAATTTTGCTCCATCATATATTTCAGCGTGTCTTTCACCTTACACTCCAAGTCATAACCTTAGATCTTCAAATGAGTGTCTGCTTATGATTCCAAGAGCTAAACTTAAAAAGAAGTGGTGAGGGAGCCTTCTGCTGGTATGCACCTAAAATCTGGAATAGCTTACTAATAGAAATTTGCCAGGCTAATACAGTGGAACATTAAAAAAAACTGCTAAAAACAAATTATTTTAACATGGCTTTCTCAGAGCTTCATTTTTAGTTCCTGATATTCTTCAGTTTAGTCCCGATATTCTGTATATGCATTTAATTATCATTATTATTCATGGTGGCTCTGAAAACTAACCCCTACTTTCTCTGCTGTTCTTTTTACAGTATTCTGTGATAGCGAGCGGTGCCGCCACCACCACCACCACCACCCGATCAAAGCACCGTGCTGTCCCTACATTGATGGATTAAAGCCCAGAGGTCCATATGACCATCATCAAGTTCTTCCTTGTGAAGCCTGAAAACCATGAGGACTGATTGAGATCATTTATGTTAGGTAAATCTCTAGAGGGGGCTTGGCAGTCTCATGGCCTGGACCCCCTGCAGATTTTGTTTTTTTCTCCAGCTGTCTGGAGTTTTTTTTTTTTTTTCTGTCCTCCCTGGCCATCGGACCTTACTGCCTACTTTTTTTATATCTTGTCTTTTTTTTTCCTCTTTCTTCATCCTGTAAAGCACTTTGAGCTACAAAATGTGTATGAAAATATACTATACAAAAAAATATTGTTGTTGTTAAGTTATATAAGCAGGCTCATGTGAAAGTGAGAACTGACAACACACGAGCAATTACCTAGAAGGACACAATGCAGCCACTAGCAAAGAAGATAAACAGGAGCTTTGGACCGCACAGACAAAAAAGAGGTTTACTTGTCTATCTAATGCCTTGTGTTTTATCATACAATGGCAGATTTCTGCAGAATTTACCATACCTGAAAAGCATCCATACAGGAATCAATACCATTAGGCAGCACATTAATAGGATTAATTAATTGTAATTTGAATAAATGAAACTGTGCTGAAAATCTGTGAGGCAGTTGTGTAATCCATCATCCACTCCAATTCCTAGGCATGTAATCTGACATCCTTAAAGGGACAAGATATAGCAACTGCTGGTTACAAGTTTGACATACTTTCCAATTGTGAGTTGTGTAGTGTACTGCACGCCTAAGGTATTGGCAGAACAGTTAAGGCACATTTTTTGTGTAATCCTTTAGTAAGAGACTTAAATAGACTGACGTTAGATATAGTTTATGCAAACATAAAACATGTTAACAGTAAGAGAGATATGACAAGATTATAATATTTTATAAAATAATATGTTCCTATAAACATTAGTCATTTAAAACTTTGACACACTGCAGTATTGTTTTAAAATTAGAGCTGTGTATTTCCTCATGTTTGGATTTACCGTATATCAGAGATTGAAAATCCCTTTTGTATGGCTTCCAAAAAATTAATTCATCCTAATGTAAAATCAACTGTTTAATATTCATGACAACCCTTAGTAAATGAGCATATACAGCCTATAAAGCATAGCTATGTCAAAAATATTTCTTAGGAAAGTGATACAAACACCTTAAAACTGACTTGTCTATTAGGTGCCATCTACTTTCTTGGTTAGGGATGTGAAGAGCTGAAATAACACAAGGCATCAACTAATTCCTATAGCCTCAAATTTCAGTGTTGTTTGTACACATCGCAATAAGCCAACATGTCAATCAAAAAAAGAGTATTTTTAACATACCTAAGAATGTTTTCTTTCAAATAAATAAGTCTCCAAGTTGTCTGCTCTCTTTCATTAGTAAAATATGCAATTTGCACATGTTGAGCAGCACATAAGAGCGGAGGTTCACAGCAATCCAATGATGTATAGTTGTCTAGGATTAGTCTTTTATATTAAATGTGTAATATGGGTGTAAAAGGCAAGAAAAATATTGCATGCATGACTGCTCAGAATGCATGGGGAATGTTTGGTTCACCAATAAGACTTGATGTTTGTACTAGGGAAATGCCTTCTCCTATAAAAAAACAGAACACAGAGTTCAGGAAGTTCTAGAAAAGCTACAGAACGCTACTGCTAAGGAACATGAAGACAACATGAACATGAAGAGTCAGATTCTAATCATAGTTTTGACTATTGAGAATGATGCATTTGCTGAAGCATTGCTCACAGTGTAACTTTGAGGTGTCACAGTGTAGAGTTTTACAGTTCAAGTGTCATGTGTTTAATTACCATTCCTGGAAGTTGTCTGCCTCACATTGTCCCTATGTTGTTTTTTTGAGCAATGCCCTTTCAGTTTCAAGTTACAGTACTCACAAAGCACCCGTCCATAGTTTCATATGGGGACCCTCACTCCCCCCTTGTAGAGACAGTTGAAATAAGAAGAAATGTATTTTTGGGTAATTTTATACAGAAATAAAGTTTTCACAGTCACTTAAAGTCAGTGCAGGAGGTTGTGTCCTGTGACTCTTACCACTGACATGTTCTCTAACCTTTTTGTTAATGGCGGCGTTGCAGGGTTGCTCCTAACCTGTCAGTCAAATCAGACTCATCTTTTGTTGTTTTTGGAATTCTGATGTGTGCAGGGTGGTCTGGGTTGGATATCATGTACAGGGCTGTTATTTTATTATATGTAATGTTTTCATTTGACTCTTGATTTCTTCAACAGTAAGTATTTTCACCATACAAATAGGCAGCATGCTACACTCAGAAAGATTAACAAAAATGATGTGCAATGATGTACAATTTATAGTTTAAAATGCTACAAAAATCACTGTTCATTCTCATTGCAAATTATTTCTTTTAAACTTTCTGCTCTGAAAATGCATTGCTCAAGATTTCTGTTTTTTAGGCCTTATTTATTTTAAACTACATAAAAATATCTCAATTTTGGGCTTTGAACAAAGTAAAGGCTTTGAAATATTTTTTTATGCAATTACTACCTACAAATATGGTCCTTTTCTAGTTTATTAAGATAATGAGATTTTCACGACATAACATCTGACTGCAGTATTAAAATACTTATTGAAAAACTGAGTAAAGATAAATTATGGTTGTAAAGCAGGTTCTTCTTCAAACAAAGATAGTTACACAAATCTATTGAATATGACCTAACAGAATTCAAACTGCAAAAACTGAGAAGTAACCTTACAGAGTACTAGTGAGTACTACATTACCTAAAGTACTGAACATGGGCATCTTCAAATGATTCAGTAGTCTTACCACCTCTAGTGGTACTAGCAAGTATCACATTACCTAATGCACTGAAAATGGGTATCTGCACATGATTCATTGGTCTTCTCACCTCTAGCGAAGACCAAGCTGTACAGCAGATAAGGTGAGGTGAGCTGTTTAACAAACATATCACTTTTCCAGTGGGCTACCAGTTGGTATCTTTAGGTAATATGAGGACTTAAAATAATCCCAAGAAAAGAGTAATAAAAAATATAATATTCCTTTGATTATAATACCTGATACAATCTTGCAGCTCATAGTGATTGGTTGAAATGACTTGGCAGGTGAATCCATTAAACTAGGTGTCTGACTTTGAGGCACAATTTTGCAGCTTGCAGTGATAGGCTGAAATGCAGAGTTGCCATGAGACCCCAAAGCAATTTTTTCTGTCATTCTAGGTCTAGAAGGAGTTCGTTCAGTAGTGTGAATCAAGTAAGTAGCAGACCTTCCTGTTTCACTCTTGATAGGATAACCTTCAAAATATTTAAAAAAGGAATCAATAGAACATAATTACAATACAATGAAAATTGAAAATTAAATTAATAGAACAAAACAGTCAATCAATGCAGAGAAAATTAACAATGTTCCATTTTACTGTTTACGGATTATGTGTAATTCTAAATGGAGTATATATAGTCTTCAGAATTCATTTTTAATGAAATAATGTGGAAAATGCAGCATTACTCAAAAGGTTTGAAAACAAATTCAACTGCCTAATTTACATAATCACCTTTCATGGATGCACAAACATTAAAATGTTCACATTATCATTTCTCTCTATTATGCACTTTTTAAATAAAAACCTTCATTTATGTCTAAGGAAAGAGGCTTAATTGCTACTATCAGAATCTTTCCAGACTCCACATCTGCAGCAAAACGATTTTGAGTTACTAGTGCCATTTTCCCTACCTTTTAAACCAATATATGGACAGCACAGTGAAGACATTTGCACTTTTGTGAACAACTGTCTCAAGCTGATACAGTATCTTTCCATTTATTCTTTATTCCTCCTCCCCACCAATGAACCTCCTGCCAAATGTGCCCCAACTTTCCACTATTTCTCAAAGCCATGAATCTCTCACAAGACTGGGATCTTGACCTGGAGTTCTTTACTATCTACAATTCAGCACTTGACTATCAAAGCAGCAGAACAGTTATGTATGGAATAAGGTTTTTGATGGTTACATACAACTTTTATTTCTTAGTTATCCTGTGGCCATTGACAGTCATATAGAGTTACTACCTTGTCTGAACCTGTAAATTTATAGTCAGTCAATCAAGACTGAAGCACAGTTTAGTTACAAGTGTTCTTAACCTTCTTTAATAGTAACAAAATATACCAACTACATATCATAATAACAGCACTAGTACCTTTCTCAGCTGCAACTAATGACTCATGCGTAAGTTTCACTGGAGAAGATGTGCGATTTGAAGAATTGGACCCTGAGGTGAAATGCAAGGGATAGGATGTTGAAGGCTGCTGTGAAGTATTACAAAGATACTCTGGCCCCAAGGAATGGCGGTGAAGTTCAATATCAACTACCTATTAGACAAAGACAAAAGCATGGCAAGTCAAAAAAAATAGCCAGTTAAAAAAAATGGTAACACTTTATGTACTGTAAAAATGCACATATTACTCACTTACTGTTATGTAACAAGACCTTAACAAAGGTTCTTCTGGAATTAATGACACATGCAAAGCATCACTATGCACTGTGGCCTACAAAAATAACTTCAATTGAAATGACCAGAAAAGTCTTAAGTGAGACATACAGTGGTGTGAAAAACTATTTGCCCCCTTCCTGATTTCTTATTCTTTTGCATGTTTGTCACACAAAATGTTTCTGATCATCAAACACATTTAACCATTAGTCAAATATAACACAAGTAAACACAAAATGCAGTTTTTAAATGATGGTTTTATTATTTAGGAGAAAAAATCCAAACCTACATGGCCCTGTGTGAAAAAGTAATTGCCCCTTGTTAAAAATAACCTAACTGTGGTGTATCACACCTGAGTTCAATTTCCGTAGCCACCCCCAGGCCTGATTACTGCCACACCTGTTTCAATCAAGAAATCACTGTACACTATACCACTGTATATTCTCTTGATATTCTTCTTCTTTCGGCTGCTTTTGATACTGCACACTTCCAATACATGGCCTGTGAATTCTTCATATTTATTAGTAATTGTACTGACAATTATACTGGCGAGATCAATAAACACTTTAGTGATGCCCTCTGTGTCATTAACACCAAAAAAGCCTTTATAAAGGTCTTGTTACATACCTAAGCTAAAGTGCTACCAAAAAAATAGATGAATGCACTTTTGGTGAAGATTTTCGACTCACATTTAGTTATTTGATAAGACAAGAATTAATTATATTTTAACAAGAACCTAAGATAATAAGATGATAAGAAAAAGCCATTAGTCTCATTGAGGTAATCAAGTACTACTGTCTACCTAGTGTCTTAATTACATAAAAAATGTAAAGGTTTCTAGTGTGGTAACTTCAACCACATTGTAATGTGATATTCTCTGTGTATATTGCCCATATTCAATGGGTTTTCCGGCATTTGTGTACCCTTTAAGGCTTTGCTTAAATTGACTGAAAAAAGCTTTTAAATAAGATTCAAGTCATTCAAGTTTTCAATCTAAACTACACATTTCAGTCATACAATGATTGTATCTATTAGATCTTCTTTTGCCCTTCCTTTACACTGTAAAATTTTTAGCGAAACATGGGGATTAGTACACTGGGCATTAAAGAAGGCATCACACATGCCTACATGTAGCCTGTACACATAAAGCATAACCTTCTCTAAGTTATCATAACAGATAGCATCCAGATGCAAAGTTTATATTAACCTTAGCCTGCTATCTGCTTAATTCTGAATTCAGATCAGAAGCAATGGAAAAGAATTCTTACAACACTACTTGTTAACTCTATGAAACTTGTCTCTTTATCACAAAATGCACAGAAATGAAAATGGGATGGAAGGAATGGTTGAGTTTCCAAGCTGCAAATAAACCAGTCACTATTACTTTGCCAGCTAATAATGAAAGAAAATACTGGTCAAACCTAGTTATCAAACTCTGACTGGCAGATTTCTTATCAGCAGCAACCCCTTAATTGAAAGGAAGTAGGACAGACGTGGAAGCTTGAGTAATTATAACTACAGCAGGACTACATTTTACTTCTGCTCTGTTCTTATGTGAAAACCTAATTAATCAAATAATATTAGCTTGATTAAATACTGCAAATCTAGCAAAACTTTGCTGAATTCCAATTTACCGTTTCTGCTCCAAGGGTCTGCAGGCCAGTGTATGTTCTGTCCAGCTATTAAAAGGTTAAAAAAATCAGTTAGTCATACAATAATAAATTTAAGATAAAATCTGACAGCAAATTTGAAGCATGCCCCATCTCTCTGTGAATTTTAGTCACTGGTAAATAACATATTTGAGCACTGATAAATTCTGTTACAGCTGTTTTTGTGTTACTACAATAAATGTCACTACCTTCTACTTTACTAGATAGTGGCACAATCCAGATGTATGTTTTCTGTAATCATCAAGACTTTGGCAAGAATGATGTTACCATTTTGCTCTACTTGTTGATAGATTAGTGCTTATCATTTTCTATATTAGCATTCAAAGAGCACCAAATAAAATTATTTTTTGGATGTGGTGGCCAACCTCATTATTTGGAGATTCATAAATGTTAAATTCCAAAAAAATACATAAACATTCAATAGTATTTATATATTACTTTAATGATGATAGCTAGAAAACTGTACAATAATATTGTACACCAAAAAATTTTCATTATCTTATATATAAACGTCTACACATGGAAGTGTGTGTGTGTGCCTGTCTGTCCAGCCCGGAAGTGCAAGGCTACAGCATTAAGATCAAAGAACCGGCAAGGCAGTCCCAAGTTAACGCATGAAGCTCAAAGAAAGCAAATCTGTCGCCAAAGTAAATGCGCAGAGAAAAGAAACTTGCTTAGCCGCTAATACACAAGCGAGGTAAACACATCGGTAAAATAAGACCTCCGAGGAGAGAGAAATTCGCTTGACAGCTGATAGACAACGAAGGCGAGCAAGTCGACAAAATTAAACCACAGAGAAAAATAACCTTGCTTAGCCGCTATTGCAAAACTGATGTGATTGTTTTATTGAAGTGCCAGAATCCATGGTTTCTAGGAGCCCGGGCTTTTTACAGCACAGGCTAGTGTTTTATAAATACTTGATCACTTGTCCTCACTGAATACCCTCTGTTGACCTTTTGAGATAATTTTCAAAATTACATTAATTGTTTTGCATAAACAGATAAGGGCACTATTTCGAACAAAATTTCTTTAGATTGGCCATGGCTTCTTTGATAAACCAATTAGCAAAGGTTTGACTAAGAAAACTAAGGTAAAATTTGATAAAAGATTTCTGTAAATGTGTAAAAAAAACAAAAAAAAAAAAACTGATAATTACACTTAGAAATGACTACTCCAAAGTTGTTAAAATACTGAAATTGATACAAACAGATCTATCATGCAAGTTATAATGAAAAATAATCAGTTGAAATATTCCAAAAGGTACTCTGTGAAATATGTTACTCATTTTCTGCATAATAATAAAAAATTAGGCAGAATCAAAAAAATTCATGGGTATCCACATTTCTGAAAATATGCAATTAAAAAAATCATGCACAATTCTGAGTTCACTGTAAGTGACATTAAAGTACATTTCAGTATTATACTATACAGGTGCCGGTCATAAAATTAGAATATCATGACAAAGTTGATTTACTTCAGTAATTCCATTTAAAAAGTGAAACTTGTATATTAGCTGCATTCATTACACACAGACTGATGTATTTCAAATGTTTATTTCTTTTAATTTTGATGATTATAACTGACAACTAATGAAAGTCCCAAATTCAGTTTCTCGGAAAATTAGAATACTGTACAGTAATCCCTCCTCGATCGCGGGGGTTGCGTTCCAGAACCCACCGTGATAGGTGAAAATCCACGAAGTAGAAGCCATATGTTTGTATGGTTATTTTTATATATTTTAAGCCCTTAGAAACTCTCCCACACTGTTTATAAATATTCTCTGCACAGTTATACAGTAAACCCTTGTTTATTGCGGTTAATCCGCGCCAGACAGATAAATGAATTTCCACGAAGTAGGATTCTTTATTTATAAATCTTGTATTTATAAATATTTTCGCAGTTAGAGCATAGAAAACCTGTTTTAGACTTTCTAAATATGGTTTTTAACATTATTAGAGCCCTCTAGACATGAAGTAGCACCCTTTAGTCAAAAGTTTAAACTGTGCTCCATGACAAGACAGAGATGATAGTTCTTTCTCACAATTAAAGGAATGCAAACATATCTTCCTCTTCAAAGGAGTGCCGTCAGGAGCAGAGAATGTCAGAGAGAGAGAAAAGTAAACAAAAATCAATAGGGCTGTTGGGCTTTTAAGTAAACGAAGCACCGAGATAAAGCCACGGGAATGAAGGGATCAATGTGAAGGTAGTCTTTCGAGCATTTTTTAGAGGAGCATCAGTATCTTCTAAGCAAACAGCCTCTGTCCAAACAGCCCCTCTGCTCACACCCCCTTGTCAGGAGCAGAGAATGTCAGAGAAAGAGGCAGAGAAAAGCAAACAATCAAAAATCAATACGGGCTGTTAGAGTTTTGAAATGTGCAAAGCACCCCGCAGGAAGCATATCGTATATCATTGAGGAGTTTTATTTAATATGTAATTCGTGCTCCGATTGGGTAGCTTCTCAGGCATCCACCAATAGCATCCCTTGTATGAAATCAACTGGGCAAACCAACTGAGGAAGAGTGTACCATAAATTAAAAGACCCATTGTCCGCAGAAATTCGTGAATCAGCAAATAATCTGTGATATATATTTAGACATGCTTACATTTAAAATCCGCGATGGAGTGAAGCCGCGAAAGTCAAAGCATGATATAGCGAGGGATCACTGTATTGTGAAAAGGTTCAATATTGAAGACACCTGGTGCCACACTCTAATTAGCTAATTAACTCAAAACACCTGCAAAAGCCTTTAAATGGTCTCTCAGTTTAGTTCTGTAGGTTACACAATCATGACTGGTGACTTGACAGTTGTCCAAAAGACGACCATTGACACCTTGCACAAGGAGGGCAAGACACAAAAGGTCATTGCTAAAGAGGCTGGATGTTCACAGAGCTCTGTGTCCAAGCACATTAATAGAGAGGCGAAGGGAAGGACAAGATGTGGTAGAAAAAAGTGTACAAGCAATAGGGATAACCGCACCCTGGAGAGGATTGTGAAACAAAACCCATTCAAAACTGTGGGGGAGATTCACAAAGAGTGGACTGCAGCTGGAGTCAGTGCTTCAAGAACCACCATGCACAGACGTATGCAAGAAATGAGTTTCAGCTGTCGCATTCCTTGTGTCAAGCCACTCTTAAACAAGAGACAGCGTCAGAAGCGTCTCGACTGGACTGCTGCTGTGTGGTCCAAAGTTATGTTCTCTGATGAAAGTAAATTTAGCATTTCCTTTGGAAATCAAGGTCCCATAGTCTGGAGGAAGAGAGGAGAGGCACAGAATCCACGTTGCTTGAGGTCCAGTGTAAAATTTTCCACAGTCAGTGATGGTTTGGGGTGCCATGTCATCTGCTGGTGTTGGTCTATTGTGTTTTCTGAGGTCCAAGGTCAACACAGCTGTCTACCAGGAAGTTTTAGAGCACTTCATGCTTCCTGCTGCTGACGAACTTTATGGAGATGCAGATTTCATTTTCCAACAGGACCTGGCACCTGCACAAAGTGCCAAAACTACCAGTACCTGGTTTAAGGACCATGGTACCCCCGTTCTTGATTGGCCAGCAAACTTGCCTGACCTTAACCACATAGAAAATGTATGGGGTATTGTAAAGAGGAAGATGCAATACACCAGACCCAACAATTCAGAAGAGCTGAAGGCCACTATCAGAGCAACATGGGCTCTCATAACACCTGAGCAGTGCCACAGACTGATCGACTCCATGCCACGCCGCATTGCTGCAGTAATCCAGGCCAAAGGAGCCCCAACTAAATATTGAGTGCTGTACATGCTCATACTTTTCATGTTCATTCCTTTCAGTTGGCCAACATTTCTAAAAATCCTTTTTTTGCATTGGTCTTAATTTATATTCTAATTTTCCGAGATACTGAATTTGGGACTTTCATTAGTTGTCAGTTATAATCATCAAAATTAAAAGAAATAAACATTTGAAATACATCAGTCTGTGTGCAATGAATGAATCTAATATATGTTTCACTTTATGAATGAAATTACTGAAATAAATCAACTTTGTCATGATATTCTAATTTTATGACCAGCACCTGTAAGTGCAATTTTCCCCAAAAGGTGTAACAGAAATAACACAGCATAATAAAACATACAGTACAAACCCTCTTAACTGGCCTCGCATTAACCGGCCAACGGATTAACCGGCCTGTTAAAATAGTTTTTTTTTTTATTTTTTATTTAAATACTGAGTTCTTCTTTATATTATATGTATGCACTTCCTTCTTTCCTGGAAAGTGAGAGGTATTTTAAAACCAGCAAACAACAAAACAGTTTTCAAATTAAATAAAGTGCAGTGTATTAAAAGTCTTCTTTAAATAAATAATCCATTAAAATGACTGAATTAGCAGAGGTTAAAATCCATTAGTAAAAAAACAAGCCCTTAAAAAACAACGCAAACAAGGTTAAAACAATGGCTGGAAGCAGTCTCTTAAAATCCAAAGCACAGTACCTTCTTCTTTCTACCTGGCGGCTCCCCTGCTTCTCCCATCGGGCTTCGCAACAGGGGAGTCGCCCAACATGCAGGTGAAGCTGCCTTCCACACTGTTCCGTTAGCCCTCCGATCCCTGGCTACGTCGGGCTCCATCCGGACTGAGACTTGGGTTCTTTCGCCAAGCAGGGGCTAATCCAGCCCAAAGCCTCCACGACTGCCGCTGCCTTTTGATCGCCAGTCGTCTTCAGTACCAGTCACTCCAGCTCCATGATCGCTCAGCTGGAGCAATCGCCTTCTTCAGTCCCACCGAGTGTCGGCCAAACACTCCTCTGCAGGGGTTCACCTTGCAGCTGTCTGCCTTTGCTTCATCGAATCTGCTCTCTCTCCTGCACTAGCTTTCCTCTACCTGCTTCCTTCTCCATTAACCTCCCATTCTTTCCTGTTCTCCCCCTAGCCGCCTCGTGCTTCTATTTATCACGGGGACATGGATCAGATGTGGCAATTAGCAGTTCCCTGGAACAATTACGGATGCGGACGACTCCTCACCTGTGCACTTAAGCTAGGATTGCCCGCATCACGAATTCCCCAAGAACCGATCGGCTACACATACCACGCACCCTCGCTAAGACATGAGTGCGGTGATTATTCATTTAAAAAGTGGCCTTTTATGACTTGAGCTGCGGACCTGCTACACCACACTGTCCAGTCGTCCGCTACACCACAATGTCCAATCGTTGTACAAAGAAAAAATCCGTGTGCAAAATCGTGGATGAAGCCTTTTGAATATGGTTTCTTCAGGAACATCGAAGAGGTGCAGCACATACCTTAGAAACATTTTTCTACATGAAAATAGGTAGGTGTCAGATTCACCGGCCAAAAGGCAACCGGCCATGGGTCCAGTCCCGAGGTGGCCGGTTAAGAGTGACTGTACTGTATTAAGAAACAATATCAGAAAAAATCTACTAGATGGCAAACTAAATCTCAAGAAACAGAATATAACTCCTTCATATTTTAAGAAATAAGACAGATGTACTGCAGTATTTTGAAGACGTATAATTTGTACATTTAAGTATGTAATTAATTTTGAAGGCAGCAACAACAAAAAACTAAATTACCATTTTCTGTCTATATCTCAGTTTTTTCCATTCTTGGCAATGATGTCTCATAAATATCAAAGGAGAAATATCCATACTTTTATCCATAATAAGTCTCTGAGATGTTACCATTTATTAACAAATTTAGCAGCAGAATATTCAGTTTTCACATTTAAACAAAAACAGTAAATTTTTTTAATTTGGTGCAAAAACAAGGAAAGTTTGGCATTACTTTAAATTGATAATACATAGCAAAAAAAAAAGTTAAAACTATACTTATCCCCCATTTATCAAAAAGTTACATCTTGTTTTTGATAATACTGTTTTTAAATTTGTCATGTACATTTTTGCTTTGTGCCCTCCCCCACCATAATTTATCATGTATGGGGTGGAGAGAAAGCTGTAGAATCGTCCAAAATTTTGATCTCTGGCTTTTCGATGGATATGAACGTTTTAGGGTCCCCTGACACTGAAAACATCAATATCATGATTATGTGTGTGTGTCTGTCTGTGTGTTACAGTTTCTTGAGGACTGTCTAGAGCTAAAATAGCTGGACATAAAAATGCCAAACTGAAAACTTAAGCCTGTTATGAGATGACAATGTGCTTATTAGTTGTTTGAGCCAAATCATGCAAGATAAAGAGGCACTCTAGAGCCACCCTCCAATACCATAATTCTGCAATTAATTATGAATTCTTCTTGTCAATATCGTAATGACCTATTTGATGATCAGAATGATTAGCATCAGAGCAGTAAATAATTACTGAAATGATATAAAAAAAGTTCGGGTAACTTGGTTCCTAGTACGCAAAACCTACTGACACTCGCGTCCAATTTTTTTAAACGAATGAAGGAAAAAAAATATTTTTAAACAACAGAAGGCCAGCCTTACTCCTAGGCTTACTAGCTATATGCCACTATGCAGCCAAATAGAAATTGTCAATTGAACAAATCTTGCTTCAGCAGACTACAGGTACAAAGAAAAAAAAATCTGTTCATGATATACCTGACTAACAAAAAACAGTGGTCTTTTGACAAGACAGCTGATATAGTTCCATAAATAAACTGGAAACTTTTCATAACTTTCAAAATTTTAGTACTCTGCTGACATCTCTCAAATAGTAACTTTGGGAACTGCTAAGAATTCTCGAGGCTAAAGAAGTGTGTCTGATTGATTTTTTTTCCAGCTTCAAGCATGTGAGAAGAAACAGAAATAAAGTACTTAATAATCCTGACATAACTTAAACTGCAATAGTCTTATTTACATATAACTTTGGAAATGGTCAAGTTACCCATTCCAAGAGTTTATTGAGGTTTGCTAATTCACACATACCATAGTGACTCCAAACTTGTCTATGTCAACATCAATCAAAACTGCAAGTCTAATCTCAGATAAGTGGATGCTACATTTGGATTTGTTTTTCCTAAAAGAAACTTGACAACAGCAATAGTCAAGATCTCTGATGGTTCTATTTACAGTATTTCATTTTTCTTTTTTGCAAAATACTCAACTCATAAAGAAACATTTGATACATAAATAATATTACTAGATACAACAGCAAAGTCAATGCCCCTGGCAATAATCAGAAGTAGTAAGCTACTGCACTTGTATAGTTCCAAAAACTTCAACAATGGTGTTTCCACTATATGAGCACTATGTACCCCACTCATTGTCGGAATGGAAAGTGGCAGTAAGCAGGCTTAGTTGTTCTCTTTAATTTGGATAGTTGAGTAGCTCTGTTATTTCTGAATCTATCAAATTTCCAGACAATTTCCTTCAAACAGGCAACTTTAGAAAATATATAAGCTTTTCTAAAACATGATTGGTTGACTTACAAGGAGCATCTAAACATTCCAGAAAAAGAAACTCATTTATTTATCAATGCATGATGTTCACAGATGTCCTCCACATAAATGCAATCAAGTAAAATACAGTAGTGATTGTTATTCATATGATATAATAGTTAGTTGTTTAGTTTGAAGTCTGTATATTTTGAAAATATACCTTTAAATGGTGAATTATATCAATCCTTTTGTTTCTTGGGTCCTTGAAATGAATCTGAACTCTGACAGGAAATTCTCCCCACCCTCTTCTTGTCAGATGAAATGGGGGCTCACTGAAAGACATCACAAGAAAAGACGTAGCTAATAAAGGATGACTCTTACTTGTGACAAATCGGCATTTTCATTAGATTTTTATCATTTTTAATTAGAAACTGATAACATTCCATTCAGACAAGTCAAACTTAACAAAAGCAAAGCAAAATACAACCCCTACCCAAGAGAAAGAGAGGAAACACAGAAAACAAAGCTACTCTATAAAAGGAACAAGAAAGGAAGGGTATCCTTTTTCCTGAAATGGAAGTTTATTTTAAAATGCTATTAGATCCTGCCACATTTTTAAAAAGTTTTAAACAGATTCTCTAAGTGAGAATTAGATTTTTTCCAATTTCAAGTAGTATAAAATATCAGTTACCCACCGACTTAAGTGTGGTGGGGTGGGATTCTTCCAGTTAAGCAAGATAAATCTACATGCTAGTAGTGTAGTAAAGGGAATTAAAGTTTGCTTGTCCTTCTCCACTTTAAATCCATCTGCGAGAACACCAAACACAGCTGTTAACGGATTAGGAGTGATGGTTACACCAAGGCTGTCTGATAGGCATGCAAAGATTTTTGTCCAAAACAATGTTAATTTGGTGCACACCCAGAAACTGGCTAGACTGCAATATTCACATGTTGAATCTTGTCCTTGAAACATTTTGGACAATTTTAAACAAGATAAATGCACTCGATAAATGATTTTAAGTTGAATGATTGAATGCTTTGCATATAAGGAGCGTGAGTGTATTCTGTACATGGCTGCTTTCCACTATTTTTCTGAAATATTAAGTGACAGATCCTTTCCCCTGGGGTCTTTGAAAGGAAGGGGCTTACATTAGTGTAATGACAGTAGTTTGTATTAACTGGTGCCCAGAGCAGGGAATATGAAGAAGTACTGCAAGATTTTACTTCTATTGCAGACCAGGCTTGTGGATATTCATTGATTTGTGCTGATGTCCAGGTCTTTATAGCTTGTATATTTGCCATCCAGTAATAAAACTGAAGGTTAGGTAGTGCCATGCCACCCTTCTGCTTTAGGTCATTGTAGAGTCAGCCTTTGGATGTGTGGATGTTTTGAATTCCAAATAAATGAAGTTATGATTCAATTAAACTTCTTAAAAAATTATTTGTTAATGTATATTGGGATGCTTTAAAATAGGAAGAGCAGCTTGGGAAGGATGGTAATCTTAACAATGTTGATTCTCCCTGCTAACGTAAGGTGGAGGGTTGACCATCTATTCACGTCTTGTTTAATTTTTTCCATGCAGACAGCAAAATATTGTTGAAAAAGAGCTTTATATTTACTTGTAACATTTACCCCTAGATATTTAAACTGATCCGCTATGATAAATGAGAGGGTGTCCAATCTGATATTACGTGCTAGAGAATTCACTGGAAAAAGCACGCTTTTATTTAAATTGATTTTAAGTCCAGATATTTTTTGAAAATCTGCTGATTCTCTTAGGACTGCTGGCACAGAATCTTGTGGGTCAGATATATACCTTACCATATAGTGATATTTTCTGTTCAATTCCTTCCCTGAGAATCCCCTTTGCCTCTGATACATTTTGAAAGTATGCAGCCAACAGTTCGATGGTGATTACAAAGATCAAAGGTGATAAAGGGCATCCTTCTCGAGTACCACGTTTTAGTTTGAAGTTGTCTGAAATAATGTTAATACGAACCAAGGCTTCTGGACTATTATAGAGTAGTTTTATCCATGCACATGTTTGGGCCGAAACCAAATGTGTGCAATGTGGTGAATAGGTAGTCCCATTCAGCCATATGAAATTTTTGAATTTTTTTTTTTTGTATCTATAAGATAATAAGATCTCTGGGGTGTTAGATATACCATATATACTCGCATTTAAGTTCTCCCGCGGATAAGTTGGGGCTTAATTTTATGGTATAATTTCCAGTATTTTATAACGTCGCTCATACAAGTCGAATACGGAAAACTCACGCTATTCTTCCAAGAGATTATGATATGCAAACGCCCACCTGAGTGAGAAACCATGGAGCACACTGCCTTTTTTTTCTATGCATTGTGCCTATGTGACCACACAGTAATACCCGACCTATTCCAAAGCGACGTTTGCACTTTTTTGTGTTTTCTGTATCTCACATCCTAATACACCTTTATCGTAAGAGCATCCCTTATCTACGACGGAACATTCGATCAGAAGAAAATATGAAGCTGGTTTTAAATTAAAAGTCTTTAAAGTAGCGAAAGAAATTGGTAGCTGCACTGCTGAAACAAAATTCGATGTGTCTGAGAAACTGGTGCGAGATTGGAGGAAGCAAGAAGACGTAAAAAATTTAAAAAATAAAAATTAGGTGTCTTATTTTTAAATGGGCGTATCAAGACCCAATGGGTTTCAAGACCCAACTTATACACGAGTATATACGGTATATATGTGAATATATTATACTAGCTGTACCCCATGGCTACACTCACATAGTAATGAAACAGGACAAACTTTAAAGATCAATAGAAGTTGGCACTATATCTGATCATGTTCAGCTCTGACAGGAGAGTGTTACCCGATAGGAGAGAAAAGTACATGGCCGAGAAATCTCTGGCAATCAGCAGCTACCCTCTAAAACACATGGAGCTCTGATCTTTCTCTCAAAATCGTCAAAAGTTACTCCTTAACAATCTGTAGATGATAATGTATGTTGAACAAACTGGTATCGCTAGCTAAGTGGATGGAAGGTGCACTCTTACACATGGCTAGACATAGACCAACTCGAACACAGGCTGGTGAGTGAAGGAGGAAGGCCCCCCACCCCCACTCTTGGCCCACAACTAATCTTTTGGATTTAGATAAATACATCAGTACCGCAAGCAAACTATGGTACTTAGCGCGATGACAGAAGTCGCAAAATCAACCGGAAAGTTCGAGCAAATTACAACCAGATCTAAACCCGTTAAGTAATTCTCTAGTGAAAAGTGGACAGACATACAGACAGAACGCGCTTGGACCACAAAATTTTTAAAACCGTTTCTTAGTGAGCACTTATGGGTCAAGGGTAAACTACATTCAGAATTTCAACTCCCAGGTCCTCATGGTTCGGGAGATTTCATGATGAGTGAGTCAGTGGTATTTCGCTTTTATATATATATATATATATATATATATATATATATATATATATATATATATATACTAGCAAAATACCCGCGCTTCGCAGCGGAGAAGTAGTGTGTTAAAGAAGCAATGAAAAGAAAACATTTTGAAAATAACGTAACCTGATTGTCAATGTAATTGTTTTGTCACTGTTGTGAGTGATGAGTGTTGTTGTCATATATATATATATATATTTACACACACACACATAAACATATATATATATATATACATATCTATACATATACACATATATACATACATATATATACACACATATATACACACACATACATACATACATACACATATATACAGTACACACAAATACATATATATATATATATATATATATATATATATATATATACATACACACACACATATATAAACATATATATACATATACATACATATCTACATATATACACACACAGCTATTTCAGATCAGTGCAAAACGCTGTTTGTTAAAACGGTTGACTCCCGCTCTTACGTGCAATAACAAATCAAATCATTCAGTTGTCTTTGCTCATATGTCATTTTAGAGCTGGACGCCTGGCATCTTTTTTGGCCACAAGTTCATTTCTGTTTGGTGTGAGGTTCTGTGTTGTGGAGATTCTCAGGATGGATTGCAGGTGCTCATCAGTGAGGTGACTCCTGTGTGCTGTTTTGTTAGTCTTTATCACTGAGAAGAGCTTCTCACACAGATATGTGCTACCAAACATGCACAAGGTTCGAGCCGCATGTAGACGGACTTTTTGTTCTTCAAAGTCACCAAAGCGCCGTGCAAACTCAGTGCAATAACTCTAGCTTCGCAATAACTTGCAGCATCATAAGGTAGACTTGATTAACGCGTAAGTGTTCGGCAAGGCAGCTGAAGCGCTGCATTATGGGATCTGTAGTTTATTGTGTTACCAGCACTTCATATACCCGGGCCATTAATAACAATAATACAGTATATAAAATGATCTCGTGGGCCGGATATAATTACACGCCGGGCCGGATGTGGCCCGCGGGCCTTGAGTTTGACACATATGGACTAAATAGAACTTGAAAAGATATATTTTTCAAATGTGATCGCGCAATTCAGATAGAGTTGACGCAAGACTACAGCCTGCATGCCTCAATGAGTCATCCTCCCTCGCTCTTACTTTTTTACCGTTCATCTAATGAATACACTGAGTATGGCTTTACCAAAACAATCATTGATGGCGAATAAAGTATCCATTATTCGAGTATGTAGATCGGGTTATATATATATACATATATATATACCCGCGTATCGCAGCGGAGAAGTAGTGTGTTAAAAAAGCTAGAAAAAGAAAAGGGAACATTTTAAAAATAACGTAACATGACTGTCAATATACAGTATTTGTTTTGTGAGTGTTACTGAGTGTTGCTGTCATCAAGGATTTGATTATCATTATTTCTTTCAATCAAGTTCGTATTTGTAGGATGTGTTGTGTTCAAGTTACATTCCGTGTTTGTCAATCGTTGTAAAGATGACAGGTTTCATTCATCGATTCGTTTCTTACTGCATCAATAAACAGCTCATCTTCTTCTTTATCTGAGACCTGACACACTGCATGCACGGGTTTTTTTTACACTGTCTTCCTTTAGCGGGACATTGACTTTTTCCACCGTGTGCTTTGTTTCCGCAGTAGCTGGATTTATGAATATGCTTATCAGACGCTTCATATTTTTGCTGCCTTTTCAATTGTGTAATTCGGTTTTTGTTCAGCGCTCTTTGGAACTGCTGCTTTTATCTGTGCACTGCGTCAGTTCACGTGAGCCACTCGGTGTACTTGCATCGAAGGTTCCCAGCTGTGCTGGTGCCATCTCGTGCTATGTCCATAGCTTTATTTAATGTTACCTTAGTCCTGGCACTTAAAACTTTCTCTCGCAGTTTCGCTGAGTTTGTGTCAAACACCACCCTGACCATCTCATCTTCCTCTCCATAAGCACAGTCCTTCACCCGTGAATATTTACCCGTGGCAGTTTGCTATTGGATTGCCGCTGACGGACGGCCTTTTATGGGCAGGCACTAAATTACAAACGCCAGCGGCAGCTCTCATTAAACTTGTATTCCGCATTACCCGTGGGCATGACAAACGCCAGCAGCAGCCTGTCTATGAACTTAATTTAAAGTGTAGGTTTACATCGTGCTTTGTTTCCGAAGTAGCAGAACTCATGAATATGGTTGTATATGTCACTCGCCGCTTCTTATTGTTTCGCTGCCTTCTCAATTATATAATGCATGTTTTCTTGAGCGCTTTTTGAGGTCTTCCTGGTTTTCTATGTACTGCGTGATTACGTGGGAGGCGTGATGATGTCACACGAAACTCCCCCACGGCGTTGAAGCTCATCTCCATTACAGTAAATGGAGAAAAACTGCTTCCAGTTATGACCATTACGCGTAGAATTTCGATATAAAACCTGCCCAACTTTTGTAAGGAAGCTGTAAGGAATGAACCTGCCAAATTTCAGCCTTCCACCCACACGGGAAGTTGGAGAATTAGTGATGAGTCAGTGAGTGAGTGAGTGAGTGAGTGAGTGAGGGCTTTGCCTTTTATTAGTATAGATAGATATATATATATAATATATATATATATAAATTTTTAATGTAGGTAGATCATTTCGACCTGGTCATTTTAAAAGTAGCTTGCAAGACAAAAAAGTGTAGGCACCCCTGCTCTACTGTATGTGCTTCTTAAACGGACTTCCTCTTCCACTGCAAGGAGCCACAGGAAGTGATTGTCACACAGAACACATTAAGTTCATGATATTACAGCATTTAACTCTTTCAGGGCTGAGGTCGACTTTTGTCAAAACTCGGGGTTAGAGGACGGTAATCAGCTATAAACTGTGATAAAACTCGCACTTAAATTTTAGTTTTGCTTTGCTAGAAGGAGGGTTACATAGCTTTGCTTATTTAACCTCGATGCCCTATGCGTGCGTGAGTAGTGAAGAGCAAACTACCTCGAAAATGGCATCGACATCTGGCGAGAGTCCAAAGCAAAATACTCCACAGACGTTTTACGTAATTTCGTCGAATACGATTCTTACCTGTCGGACTCCGAGTTTGATGCAAGTGATCTGGAGATGGATATCGAAAATGAAAGTGAGGTGCTGGCATCATCTGATTGGAGAACCACCACTTATGATGACAAGAGGTACAAACCATATTGTGTCACACTGAGACCAGTACCGCTGCCCTCCTGCTGTGATGCCAAACATGCGCCAACAACAGCCACAGCACAGAGCAACAGACATTTTGTGTTGAATTATGTGTGAAAACTATGCTTTGTGTGCTTTACAGAAAACTTGAGTTTTTTTGGAAAAATAATTCAGCCCTCAAAGAGTTAATATGCTACTTTAGTTACTATGGGGTTTGAAAAACTCTAGTAAATTAAACATCAATTTTAAGATGAAGTTTACAATGTTTTACTTTAATCTCAAAATTTCTACTTAAATTTCATACTTTAGTTTGTAATTAATGTCAAAATTTCGATTTTAATCATGAAATAGGCCATTTTTTCTTCAGTGTGTCCTTATTTTTTTTCTCTGTAGCCCTAATATGCTTCCACAGATTACACTAGGCAGTAAGTTAAGAAACAAATTCACATTACAAACTCACCTAACTTCAACTAAATCATTTGGTTTGTAGCTAGGGTGAAGAAAAAACCAAACTTTCTTAACAAAATGGTCAATGCTGGGTTCCTTTCTTGAGCCTCGAACATATACCATCCATTTATGTGTAGACTGGTCATTTTCTTCTCTTTTATCAGGAGGTATATACCTTGCATTGGAGAGAAAAAAAAAAAGTTACATTTACATAAATGTTCAAAGAAAGCATTACTGAATTAATCAAAACAATTTTTCACTAGCACTCCAGTCTAGGAATTAAGTTCTTTCACCCCAATCATGTGATAATATACTTCTGTTTAAGTATTAGGTTTGATATCTCTCCGCTGTACTATCCAGAAAAGCATTACTTCTTCAATCCATCCATCCATCCATTTTCCAACCCGCTGAATCCGAACACAGGGTTACGGGGATCTGCTGGAGCCAATCCCAGCCAACACAGGGCACAAGGCAAGAACCAATCCTGGGCAGGGTGCCAACCCACCACAGGACACACACACCAAGCACACACTAGGGCCAATTTAGAATCACCAATCCACCTAACCTGCATGTCTTTGGACTGTGGGAGGAAACCGGAGCGCCCGGAGGAAACCCATGCAGACACGGGGAGAACATGCAAACTCCACACAGGGAGGACCCGTGCCACCAGCATTACTTCTTCCAAAAAAAAAACAAAAAAAAAAACTACAAAACTCAAATCTTTATTTCATATCACTAAAGCATAAGTTAAAAACTCAAACACACACTGAAGAACTTCACATTGCCCTTGTAAAAAACTTGAAATCAGTTAAAATTTTAGTTAAATAACTAAAAAAAATCCACAAGTGAATATAATGATTTACTTTTATCAAATGTTACACTGAAACAATTACATTCCCTAAGATATTACAGTTGTTTAAACACAATCCCCTATCTCAAAATATCCCAAATCTAAAAAATGATTTGATAAAATTTTGGTGATGTTATGAAAGAAGGAAAATTAGCCAATCCAAGTTTTTATTTCTCAATAATAATACCATAGCAAGCAGGCTATACAAATTCACCATATTCTTTTTTCAGGTGAACGCTGAGGAGGAATCACACAAAGAAATGGGGCTTGCAGCTTTATGCAAAGAAGTCTGCCAGCAGAAGTAGAAGAACACAAGTGCACTATAGAGTATGACAGCATACCAGGCAGCGCAGCTGTGCAGGCAAGTGTTGATTCACCAGAAGAAAAAATGTTAGTGAAACAGGGGAATATAGGAGGAAGTGATGTCCTTGGATACATGCAGTACACCCTATTCTGTTGGCTTCTTTTTATGCCCCACAATGCAGTTTAAAACGTTTAATTCAACCTGTTTGGGGGTTTGTTCCCCTTTGACTATTCAGTGTGATTTTTTTTACATATACTTTCCAGAATGTGGGAGAGGGAGCACCTTGGAGGCAAAATAAATGCAATATTGCTAGGAACTGGGGTGGTCAGACAATGATGTGCCAGTACACTGTGGTTCGCAGAGCAGACAAGGGGAGTTGCTGGTATAGTGTACCGGCCCACTTCAAAACCCAGGCACAATATAAGCTAGGAGAGACGGCATGTCTTGGTCAGTTTAAACACTTGCACAGCTCAGTAAAGTGGTCACCTACAGCCAGAACACACAAGAAACTGTATACAGACCACAGTGTTATTTTTTTCTCCTGAGCTTTTTTTTTTACAATGCTTAAAAAGTTCAGTTCATTGCATGGACCACATAAATTGTTGCCTGTAAATGTCAATTTAAAGTAAACCATTATTCCTTATTAGAACTTTATTGTATTGATGTGGTATTCAAGATAAATATTCATAATGAAGTTTAAAAAAATACTTTCCTGTAAGATTGTGTTTTCCAATGACCACCAACAAAAGCCATGGTCAGACACTAGGAAAGGCACAAAAAGATCTATGGCAGGATTGTTTCACGCTTGGGCAATTGTATGTTCCTTACATCAAGAGTAAGGGCAATATTTCCCTTTGGTAAAAAGCACAACAAATATTGCAAAGAAATGTACTCATTAGTATTTAGTATCCAATAAACTGAGGCTCACTGTCTTAAAAAAAACACAGCTAGTAGATGTGACAACCAGATGTTGCTTTCTTTTGCAGGTAGACAGATATTTCTCCACTTCTGCCAGATTGGGTAAAGAGGAAGCCACTTTCAGATCAAGAATAGATATGGTAAGTTTATTTGTGAGCCGCATTTCTATATATAGGGTCTGAAATAAATTTTAAACTTGCTGATTTAACCTTTCTTTTCCTGCCCACTATAAAAGCAGTGTAATTTTAAGCTCAAATACTATTACTTTGATTGAGTACTATATAAAACAGGTATGACTTTATGCAGGTACCAGTGCCAAACTGTGATGATACGGGTTAGCACCACACTACAGGTCCCTTCCAGGAGCCTCTAAAATCTGCCACCTGTCAATAACATAACCAAGGGATGAGCTGGGCAAATGAGGACATACACAGTACAGGGTAGGTGACAAAATAGGTAAACAGTGCTTTAATTTAAAAGAATCACAAAAACAGAACAGTGTCCAAATTGAAGAGCAGTGTGATAATAAATAATCCATAAAAATGAACAGTGTCCAGGTGGAGGTTAAAAACAGTTCAATAAATATTTTCTTAAAACCAGAGGTTAAGAATAATCAGAGACAGTTCCTTAATCGGTCATGAGACCAGTGCTGCCTTTTAAAAGAAGACATCTACTCAGCTTCGACCAATATGGGGTCTTGCAACTGAGGGAGACGCCCAACGACAGGTGTAGTCAACCAGCACTTCATAGGCCCAGGTCCCTGCTGGGCCATGGCTCCCAGCAAGGCCTCCAATCCAAGCCTCCACATGTCCCCTACCTGCCAGTCTCTTGGGGTCTGGAGACATTGCATTTCGGGCCGCTCCTGCACACAGGACAGCGTTCAGTAGGAGTGCCCCTTCCACAGCCCAGAGGCTTGCTCCCAACCACCTGTCTCTCTCTCTTTTCAGCACAGGCTCTTACATTCTTGTCTCCCTTTCATATTTCTTATTTCACTTTAACCTCTGCTCCTTCTCTGTCTTTCTTTTCCATCCTTTCTCTCTCTGCTCCTTCAGCCCAGCACATCTCTCTTTCTTGTCTCGCAAACTCACCCTTCCAGGTCTCTCAGCTGGGTGCGACGTCAGCAACCACAGTCCCCTTCAAATATGGCTTAGCAACAATTACCTCCTTTGGTGCATCTGTCGCGACTCCCCAAACCATCTTCCTCACACAAAAACGTGCCTTTGGTCGTCTCCCACTATCCCATAACTGTTCAGCAGGGGACTGATCCAACCCAAGAACATTGAGCAATCATTCCTCCGTGGGTCCTACCTGACCGCCTACCTCTTTTCTTATTTACAGGAGGACTCCAACCTTCAGAATTGTTTTTATTTTTGATTTGATTCTTTTCCTCCTTTCCTTTTTTCTTCCTGCTGAGCTCATTTACTTTTTTTCTCTCTGTCCTGAGCAGGCTTTTCTTCATACTGTTTTTCTAACTGGTTGTGAGTGCGACAAGCCACAACCTCTATGGCTCACGTGCATTTAGCAAGATCGGCCAAGTACCCCAATCAGCCATAGAGCAAAACGTGCCAGGCACACACCCTCCCCACTTTGTGCCCCACATAATGACTATTTATTTAAAATTAGTCACCTATTACTAAGCCATGGACGTACTATACCACACCAACCTTACAAAACAGTATCAATGGTTTCTAAAAAATAAATTGTATATAATAAATGATGTATAATTAAATATTTACATTAAAAAACTAGCAAAGAATCATGCAGCATATATTTCCTGTCCATTCAAAAAAAAGTCAAACATTTTTACAATAATTTCAAATTAAGTTACTTTTTTGCAGAAATAGAAGAAAAAAGAATATATGTCAAGACTTAAGACATCTAACAAAAAAGGAAGTATTTTATAAATGTACATTGGTCAGTAGCTGTGTATGGATTGTAAAAAAGGTTGCTCATAAAATGTTGGTAATTGCCAGTCTGTGGGGCCCAAAGTTCTTGAAATGTTCAATATACAGGTAGTCCCCAGGTTACGGACATCTGACCTATGACCTATGAACAAGGACGCAGCTGCGACGCATATGCCTCAGTAACTGCCGCTCCATCATCTTCGGCCTGGAGATGCTGCAAGGAGTTGCTGGAGGGAGGCAGTTTCGTTGCTTACGCAGTGTAGTGTCCCTCGGGCGGCTCCTGGTGGCAAGGTGTGACCTGTGGCCCATAGTCACCAGGGCCACAGCTATCGATCATGTGCAGGACGATGATTCGCTGCCCACCCACTACGCCACCACAGCTACTGCTCCTGACTGGACGCAGGCTGGATGGAGCGGCGGGGGGCGTTTCACTGCCCGCTCAGCGCACACGGCTGGTAATGCTGCAAGTAGTGACCCGGTTGTGGCTGAATGGAGGCCAGTGAGGGTGAACGGGGCGGCAGGGGTAGTATTGTAGTGAGCCTCGGATGGCTGCCTGTTGAATTGAGGTTGGGCAATTCACTGCCTGCTTTTGGCTGCACCGTGTTCACTCTCGGTGGGTGGACACTGCAGGCAGCATATTGTAGTGGAGGTGACTGTGTGGTGAGCGAGTGATGAACCCCCCCCCTTGCCACCCCCAGTCATTCTCAATAGCAAGCCTGCTTGTACTGTTATGCACATAGCAGGAAGTTGTCTCTTGTCAGTACGTCAGATGTGTTGATGGTTGCCACTGACGGACAGCCTTATATGGGCAGGCAGTCAATTACGTGGGAGGCGTGCTGATGGAGGACGCAACTCCGCCTCACACGGCGACCGAGCTGCAGGCTATGGCCGTATATATATGTACTTAAGTAGGTTCCAGTTATGACCGTTACGCGTAGAATTTCAAAATGAAACCTGCCAAACTTTTGTAAGTAAGCTGTAAGGAATGAGCCTGCCAAATTTCAGCTTTCTACCTACACGGGAAGTTGGAGAATTAGTGATGAGTCAGTGAGGGCTCTGCATTTTATTAGTATAGATTTGAATATTTGTAATTTGCATAGATGTATTTTTATTTACTACTTTAAGTATTTTATTTATTCATAAACTTATTTATTTCTGATTTGTTGTTCAATTTTTTTCCTGCATTTTTTCGTTAACCTCTTGTAAAGCACTTTGAGCTACATGCCTTATATGAAAATGTGCAATAAAAATAAATTTGCAGAACACACTGCTACATGAAGAATGATATTCTGAATTCCTATACTTGATCTCAATCAGATCAAACTCATATCAACAGGAAGCCTTTAAGTTACTTTTTCATACCTAGCAGGAACATAAGAAAAAATCAACTGGTTTCAAGGCCTATGTCAGTTTAAAGGAAAAAAAAACAGAAAAAGTGATTTTACACATTCTGTTTTTGCCTTTCGTCACATCTTTCCTTCCCAATAACATGGCTATATGAAACTAAACATTAACTATAGCTTCTTTATTCTATATGTTAATTTTTTCCAGTTACATACCAGTAACAGGAAGGATGTTTATATGTATAGAAATATGACATACACATTTTTACAAAACAATTATTATAAACACCATTACCACAGAATTTTTTTTGATTTGACCATATAGTGGAAACACTCAAGACCTACTTGGAAACGTTGCCAACCACAATAGTTTTCTTCACATACAGACGAAGAGAGTCTTCATTGCCAGTATGATATGCACACTGCTGATCAGAATCATGTAGTGGAGAAACACCAAAAGTATCCTGTACAAAACGGAGGTAAATTAAAGTTCTATCAAGCATAACAAAACCTCTGGTCTGACAATTTTTACTCTATTCTTATGCCTTTATTTTTTATACATTTTACATGCATACTTTTTCAAACAAACTAAATTACACCAGATTATTCATGCAGTATGTTAAGTCTTCTACAGCATGATAACACACAGAACAAAATGCTGTCATATTTGTCTATTTAGTATGACAACATGGCTTAACTTCTATTAGAAACTGGCTTTTCATGCTTTTTAGCACAGTAGCTTGTTGCTTCATACAGTATTTGAAGTAGTAATGTATTGCTATACCATGAATCCACCCTAAAAAAATATTTATTTTATTTCTTATGTACAGCAGATGAGAAAATATTTTGAGGATAAATACTGGTTTTAGTTAGACTGTTATCACAAATTGATGGAAAATGTTACCAAAAGGAAACTAGAAGTTTTGTCTTTTTATTTTTAAGGAAAATAGAACTAAATAGTTTTACTCACGCAAACAACAGTCCTCAGTTATTCTGTTTTTACCATCTTCTCAATCAAAAAGCAAGTTAGCATGCGTTATAGAAAAAAAGGACTTTATTGTGTTTGATCATGGCTTGGCTATATCGCATATTGTGCATGCAAACTACATGCCAAAAAAGTACGGAAATCTGCGTGTTGATTGACATAGCAAGTTTGCAATATATGATGTGCATGTAGGAGGACAAGGGCACTGGCTTTTTAAAAAAAATGTAAGGCACTGCTTTGATATATAGTGTGATCAGTTTATTTCAAATTATTATCTTTTGTACACAGAACAATTACATTATTTGTTGCCAACAAGCAGTGCTTTGAGTAGAATCCAAACTACTGCCAATACTCTGTTTAGTCAGCACCATGTTCCATGCACAAATTTCTGAAAATGTCTGGAGCCAATCGACTATGTTTATTTACATCGATGATGTGTCCAGTCAATCATCGCTAGACAATTTCATAGACTACTGATTCAGCTCTAGTAGAGTAGAGTACTGGCAGTGAAATTGCTTTATACAGAAGAGACATGAGATACACCAGTTGTGTGCGGGAAGCTGTTGCATTCGCCACATTCTGATCTCGGATTATAATTTCTTAACTCTATTAAAACCTTACGGTACCAGAGACATATATGTGGTTGAATGTTGCTTGAATAGACATTATTCAATCCGATGTACAGCTGTATCTACGTTTAACATCAGATACTATTGCACTGCTTTTACAATCAAATTAAGAAACAGCAAAGATTGCATTTAAAACATAATTACCTTTCCTATATTTCTGCCTGGCCTTTGATCTTGCTTGTGTAGTTCATCTTTGTAAAAATGTTAAATTTCTGAAAATGTCTGGAGCCAATCGACTATGTTTATTTACATCGATGATGTGTCCAGTCAATCATCGCTAGACAATTTCATAGACTACTGATTCAGCTCTAGTAGAGTAGAGTACTGGCAGTGAAATTGCTTTATACAGAAGAGACATGAGATACACCAGTTGTGTGCGGGAAGCTGTTGCATTCGCCACATTCTGATCTCGGATTATAATTTCTTAACTCTATTAAAACCTTACGGTACCAGAGACATATATGTGGTTGAATGTTGCTTGAATAGACATTATTCAATCCGATGTACAGCTGTATCTACGTTTAACATCAGATACTATTGCACTGCTTTTACAATCAAATTAAGAAACAGCAAAGATTGCATTTAAAACATAATTACCTTTCCTATATTTCTGCCTGGCCTTTGATCTTGCTTGTGTAGTTCATCTTTGTAAAAATGTTCTCTCTCTTTGTCTAATATGCATTCACTGAGGTGGGAGATTGACTCTGTTTCTGACTGAGCTAGAGAGGGTGTCTCAGAGCCTTGATTGAGAGGTGATGATGACCGAGATGGTGAATTTAAGAATCTTCTAATTGCTGGATGGTTGAAAACTGAAGAATCAGCTCTTCCACCCTGCAAAAAAATGAAAATATTGAACAGTTATTTACCATGTCAACAAGGAAAAACACCACATTTTATCTTGGTATTTAGAAAACCTGTGGTTTTGTTTTCAGTTTCCTTTATGAAAATAAAAATTCAGAAAACTGAACATTCCTTACCTCAGAAATTTTAGGTTGCCCAGCACTTGCATAATAATTAGCAACAATGCATGCTCTCAACTTGTCCATCATTCTCTGTGCTTCACTGAGGCGCTAAAAAAGTAAAACACATTTTTTTAAATGATTAATCACAATAAAAACAACCTCAAAATAAATATATTAAATGATATCAGTGACTTTTTAACACAACTGTTCAAATTCAACTCTTTGTTTTGTTAGAAATTAGCTGATACCTCACTCCTTGGCCCTTCCTTTTGCTTACTATTTGACCCTTTCCTCTCCACTATGTCCACTGTTCTGTAACACTGATTGCATACAAGTTCCATTAAGTAGAAGGGCAGGAAAAAAGAAGGGCACTCTGATGGTGGCATTGTAGCACTGTGTATTAAGGGCCCTTGTAAAAGGTGCCACTCATATTCTTCTTCCATTTAGTGTTTTGATTGTTCAACCTCTTGGATTATCAATTTTTGTTACTGTCTGTGATATTCATTTTATAAACTTTTTTGAAACCTTCAGCCTAATATAATTTGTCTCCTAATGCATGACCTTCTGTCTGTTCTTTGGATAAATGTTTTGGTTTATGGACTTTTTTTTAAGATAACATTGGTTTTACTATTCAACTATGCACAATTTAATGTCAACTCATTTCAATCTCCAAATCAGCCAAGGCTTATAAAGGTACAATGTGTACAAGTTGTGTGACTATTTTTTTTTCCTGCAGACAAGCTGGTACTAAGGAGCTATGCTGCAAATAGTCCTACATCTCTGTTTGCAACCGGCCACAAATGTGTGATTGAAGGGGGAAACTTAAAAGTATTAACATTAGTCTTAATATCAATGTGCCAAATTTAATAAAACCGCACCAAAACATGGAGAGTCTTAATTGAATGCTATCATTTTATTCAATTCAATTGAATCTTATTAGGCACACTTCTAATTTTAAGTTCAGTGCATTGTGCATTCATCTATCCAGCCATTCATTAATAATTACAAATATAATAATAAAGAAAAAATCCAAATTAATCATAAAACATAATTCTGCAAAATAAACAGGAAAACATCATACTATATAAACGAAAACAAATCTATTTGCCCATTCCTGATATTCTCCATTTTTACATATTTGTCACAATGAATAGCTCCAAATCTTTAAACAAAATGTTATATTAGATAACGAGAACCAGAATAAACATAACTCCATTTCTAAATTTCTAAGTAACATACCACATTAAAGTAATAAACATATTCAATATCTGTATCGCACATGTAAAAACATAACTGTACCCTTAGTTGCTCACTCAAACAGCTGATCAAAGTTAACTGATAACTAAGCTCAGCCGACTGAACACAGCCAGACCTTTTAAATCTAAATCTTATCATATATTGCTTCTTATCATGACAAAGTAGTAAAGTAGTCAGCACAAGGTTTTTAGGAGAACACTACAGTATGCATCAACCAAATAAAATTCTGAAAGACACAAGCAAAACATTTGCTGAAACGTACCGATCAGCAAAAGAGTTACACAGGATTCTGCAATAAAAGCCTTTATCCTCAAATGGTAAACATTTGGAATACTACTGAATCTTCCAAGTAAGGCAAGCCTTCTGAAACCAGAACTAGCAGAGGGTCTCAAAGAACTGTAGGCCTCTCTAGCATCAACTAAGTCAGTGTTCATGACTCTAGAGTAAGAAAGAGACTAAATAAAAATAGGATTCATGGCAGAGTAGCAAGGCAGAAACCTGTACTACCAAAGAGTAACATCAATGCTCATTTTCATGTTTGCAGAGAAAGACCTACATGACCCAGAGTCTTTTGGAATAACATTCTATAGATAGACAAGTAAGAGTAAAACACAACACAGGTCCCATTATGCCTGTTAGAAAGCCAACACAACATTCAACAGTGAGAACATCACACAGTACCTACAATAAAAATACAGAGTTGATAGTGTGATGGTGTAAGATACAGTACATTGCTGTCTCGGGACCTGGAAAACATGCCTTTAATGAAAGAGTCATGAATTTTGTACTTAACCAGAATATTCTTAAGAAGAATGTCCCATGATATCTTTTGACTTAAAGCTGAAGCAGAACTGAATTATGTATCAGTACCCAAAACACAAAAGCAAATTTAAAACTGAATGGTTCAGAAGACACAAAGCAAAGTTTCATAGTGGTCTAGCCAATGTGAGGATATGAACCCAATACAGAATTTAATTGTACTGTGTATATATGACAAAAATTAAACAAAGACCAAGTTTGCCAAGATACAAGGATTCACACTTTAATGAATTCCAACAATGCTGGAATTATATAATACCCAAGAAGATTAGAGTATTCTTAATGGTGTATAATGAAGGCATTCTTCAAATTCCAGAATCTATGAGCTTACATAATTACTAAAAACGTTAGGAAAACAGCATTTAGAAAACAGTCCACTAGGAAAGCAAGCAGGAGAAATCTAAAGTTTAGAAACAACAAACAGAGATGCAGAGTAAGCACTCATTACAAACAGTATTACAAGACCTTAAGAAGCCAGCAGGTTTTAAATAACTTAAGTGGTGCCCCGCTGGCCAGACACAGCCATATTTCAAAGTTGTTGATGTATGCTGCAGTAAACTCACAAGTCAATCAAAAACAATAATGCTATGTTTACATACACAAGGGTGCCTCCTTTCAAACAAATCATAAGTTTATAAGTTGTCTGTTCTATTTGCAAAGGTATACCCCAAGGTGAGATGCATATCACAACTGAGTGAATCTGCTTTTAGCAAAGATTGCACCTACTTCAAGCCACATAAAGTGAAAGACTTATTATTGGACAGCCGAGTTTCAGCCTATTCTGTAGATGTATACTTGTCTATGATTGCCCATTCATATTACAGTTCTGCATAAAAGACAAGAAATAAATGACTTGTCTGATAGCTCATCTTTATACAATGTTACACACAAAGGTTGAGCCAGATTCTGATCTTAGTTTAGACTCTATGGAGATATATTTAATAATATATATTAAATATATATAATAATATATTTAATGAAGGACTTGATGCTACACTTGATTTGTAAGTACTCCATTAAGTATACCTTTTAAGTGTCATGGCATACAGTTTTACAGTTCAAGCATCATCTGTTCAATTGCCATATGTGGACACTGTCTGCTAAATGTTCTTCCTATGTTAGTTTACTGAGCAGTGCACTTTCATTTTTTTCTTAGCGTACCTGTGAGTACTGTTACACTGTACTTGTTTCAAGTGAATGTTTTTGGACTGCTGGAGGAAACCCACTTGCTTGGACAAAGGGAAAACATGCAATCTCAATGCAGGGAGCACTCTGGATATGAAACCCCCGTTATTAAAAACATACTAAAAATTAGCGATATAGCTGCAGAACTATTAGAAGCAATTAAATGAAGAATGAAACAGAAATATACTACTGATAAAAGGTGAATCATTACAAATTAGCCAAAAATCAATAAAATCTTTTCAAATTGAAGTATCTGTACAGCGAGTTTATAAACAGAAATAAAGGAAAAGCATTGAAATTTGTAGTGTTTATAGTGAGAGTATATAATGTTTAATGAAGAAAAAGCAATAAAGAAGACTGTTTACTGTATATTAAAAATAGAAAACACTATTTCCTGGATTTTGTTTTTCTTTCTTTTGACTTTTAAAGTAACCAAGATCATTTGCATACAGAAAAGGTGGATTAAAAATTAAATGCTTGTCCTTTTATGGTGCAGATTGTATGGCCCTTCAGCCATCAACACATTATGTATAGTGGAATACTTTATTGAAGAAATGATTATTTTCAAAGTATTATTCACTACATTATGAAACAGCTTTGGCTGAATAAACATCTCTTAATAAAACTGTTCTAATGTTCTGGGGAAATAAATAATTTGTTGTAATGGAATTATGATTTTAATTAATACCTTTATACTTTTGACAATATTTTTAAACAATAAATTCTCATGACTTCCTCATAAGTCCATCCCCGAACATATCCTGTACTGTGTTTTATTTGCCACCTGCTATTGATGTTGCAATTTGTTTCTTTGGCCAAATATTCAAAGTATTTTCTGTTGCTATATAGAGTGAGAATACCAGCTACAGTAAGAGTATAAAACAATCCACCTCCAAATATGACAAACAATCATGCAGGACTTCCAACATCATGGTTTTTAACACTGGTAAAAGACATTTTCATAAGATGTTAAAGCAAGAATGAAACCCATCAATTTAAATTAATATTATCTTAAAAGACTGGCTGTGAATAAGAAATCTAATATCAATGTGCTTACGTTTAAGAAAAATACACATAACTATATTACAATTAAAAATGCCAAATTATATCTCTAACTCCACACAGTCATAATCTGAGGTTGTTTAATTTATAAAGATTCAAGAATGACCATTTCATAATTTACTGCATGGAAATATTTACCTGTGCAATGATTTCAATTTCATGCTGTTTATTTTTCATCTCCAGTGAAAACTGATTCTTAATGATGGCTTCAATCTTCTGAACAATAGCATCCCTGGCTAAAATAGTAGAATAAGAGTAAAATAAGGCCAATTAGGGAAAAGAAAAAAGTAATTTCATAAGTACAATTTTAAAGAAATAAGAATTATGAAGAATATGTACCATTTTGCTCATCAACTTTGAGTCTTTTACTCTGATGCAACACAGAGATTTCCTCATAATCAGGATCTTTGTCTTCAATTTGCCTTTTGACTCCAGACATCTTTATTTGTATTAGGACTTCTATAACAGAGAAAACAATCAATATACGTTATATTTCCTATTTGAAGACAAAATTGATAAACTGTAAATGTTTTAAAAACTTGAGGTTTTGCCACTAGGCAGCACAGCAGCAAAGACTGATTGCTGTCACCTTAGTTTTTCCTAGAATATAACTCAATAAACTACCTTATCTGCTATTCTGATGGCTGTAGAATGTGCATATATCTGGAAATTAACATTAGGATTCCCATTTGTGTCATAGCAGTAAAGCAGGCCAATATTTTTACGGCTGAACAATAAACCGAATGCTTCATCAAATGTAAACATGCTTTCAAAACAAAACTGTTGACCCCTAATTTTAGGCAGCACATAGGGGCAGAAAAGCAGTGACGACATGCTTATGTCCTTCAAGGTGAATTTCTGTTGGTCAATGGTGACCTCACATACTGTTTTCTTGTTAATATAATTCTGAAAAGATTCCAATATGTGGATGGGAGATATTTGAAATTTAGTTTTATAATATTACAATTTGCAACTGTGACACACAACCAAATACACTCAAAATGTGAATATGAATGAGACAGCCTAAAGACTTTTTACTTGAATGTTTAAAACCCTGTTAACACTATATTTTGTCACTGCTTCGCTTATTCAGACATGCTTACTTTGTTTTCTCAGGACAGAAGAAAGACTGCAGTACTCCATCTCTAGTATAAGCGCCAGAACCATTCATAAGAAAAAACAACTTTACAATACAAGAAAACAAATTCCAACCCTAGTCCTCAACATGTCAATAATATATCACACAAATATAATACAGTAATACTTGTTCATTTTATCTCCCATCTTTAATATGTGCAGCTACTATTATAGGATTAAGAATTTCTTTGGGATAGTAAACTGCTGTGAAACTAGATTTGGTTTGGATCTGTGACTTCTGATGATTTGATATACAAGGTAGGATGCTTAGATGCATTTATTTATTTAATTTTCTAGTCTTATTTAATGGCAATACTCTACTGTAGACTGAACAGAATGCCAGTCCATGTCAAGAACATTTATACTCAAACACTGTATCAATGAGGAGGCCCCAACCAGCTTATCTTGCATATGTTTTGGATGAGCTGACATTTCTTTAAATGTGTTTACAATATAATTGAAAATGAAAACAAACAAAAACATGTCTTGACATTATTGGGCTGTCATTCAACTAAAACATTTAATCACTGCATATAAAATTAGTTTTGATATAACGTGCAAGATTTAATGTTTGCGTGGTTATTTGTTTTTGATTTGTGCCTATATGATGCTTAATCCATAATTTTGGAAACCACTTCTCAAGTATTCTGTACTTTCACCTTTTTACTGGCAAACTGCATACCCAACTCTGCACCACCGAACATTATTCCTTCAGGTATTCATTGTGGGCCAGGCTGCAGCTGTTAACTTCAAGAATATGTACTTTTTTTAAAAGAATTTATTAGGTATGCTCCTATAAAACAGACCCTATTGTAACTATAATTTAACATGTGCCCTTACATTATATACAGTATGTTCATGTTTTTGTGTATAGCAAATGGTACAAAAATCTAACACCTATATTTCACAGACAACTTAGAATGGAGTACAGCACAGAAAAAGTTGCACACTACATCTCTGCAAGTAGTTGAACTGTTTGCTAAATTTAACAACTTGATAGGGAAACTACTTGAATATATACTTAAAATAAATGCATAACACACGCACAGTATATTGCTATATCAAGGACAAGTACTTTGATTTTCTTAATTGGTATGAAAATAAGATTGTGGAGGCCCTTTACTATTGATTGGCTAAAATCAGCAAGGCGCTTTTCACTGCATATTTGCTGGGTTTGCCAAATTTTTTCCCTAAAAAATCCCAGTGTGGCCAGCTTAGCCAAACCTTTTTTTTTGTTCCCCAGCATTTCATAACGGTTTGTGTGGCCAGCATGAAATCACAGAGCTACACCAGCCAGACTAGTTAAATGTTAAAACAGAAATGTACAGTATGAGTAAGGATGGGTATGAACTGAAAAGAATTGGACTATGTTCTCAATCTTGTGGAAACCTACACCATACTGTCAGTTAAGGCAAGATGTTTGTATTTGTACAATAAAGGTGTTAATGCATTTTCTCTGTAGAATATTCACAAATTGCTTAAAACACAAAGCAACATGATGGGAAACAATACTCAAACCAAGACATAAAAGTTACAAACCTTTATATTAATATTACAGTAATGATCTTGCATTGCACATTGTTAACTTGTTGCTTGGATCTATATTATCTCTATAGGATGGTGAGCATTCTAGGAGCAGCTTTAGGAGTAATGTCTTAAAATGTGCATTATATGGATTCATATTTAAAGTGGCAAGTATTATAATACAACACCTACTTAACTAATTTAAAAATGCCTGTGTTACTTAAAAAAAACAGATGTCTTACTTGCACTCCAAGCACTTCAAAAAAATTACTGCATTATTTCATAGAAATATTGTGAATTCAGTAACATCATGTACATGGGTGCTCTGGTGGTGGGGCAACAGCTTTTGAGGCATAGATTACACACAGTTGAATTGTGCAAACAAGTGAAGAGAATTGGAAAAAAAATATGGTACTATACATTTAATCCTATACTGAGGGGTAAATTTAATCGCCCAGTTTGGAATCACAGACAGCTCTCCATCATCATGGCAGCACTGGGTGTAAGACAAGAAGCAAACATGGTGGATTGTATGCCAGTGCTTTGCATGGCTCAACTGCACTGACAAGCAGGAAAAGAGTGTGCTGCATGCAATCCACTATTGATAAAGTGTTAGTATAGTTTTCATCAAGATATGTGCTATAGATAAGTTGAGAGTGTGAGATCTGGTAGCATAGCGGCCAGTGCTTATACCAACTTTTGAACATTTATAAAACACAAGTTGGCTGTGTTTCTGGTCAGCTTCAGGAAGGTATATGGGCATAGAATTTAATAACAAATGCTGGTTAGTGAAATTTGCAGGTTTTTTTATTTAAAAGAAGAAAACAGTAATGCAAAAGTAATATATTGTTCGTAAAGATTTACATTTTATGATAAGCAGTGTTTGAAAAGAGCTGGTACTTACAGTACTGACAACTTTTCCACTTTTAAAGTACCAGCACCTTTTCATGAATATTCACTTGGGATCATCCCTAACTTTTCTAATAAATGTTGATGTATCCCAGCACTCAGAGCTCTATGATTGAGTCTCAATGTTAAATGCCACTTGAAGTTTCACTGCACTGGCACCTTTTCTAGAATCTTTATGGAGACCCCCACAATTTTCACTCTTTGATCAAATGTCACACACAAAAAAAAAAAAAATAAGTACCCGCCTGTAATGTGGTTCCACTTAAAGCACTGATGCTAAGTAACTATATAACATATTTAGGTAGTTTTTTTCCAAGTAATGAGTAATGTAAGTAAGCTACTTTTCAAAGGAACGTTCCTAGCACTGTCTGGGAAGCACTATATAAAAGATTCACTGACATGTGTAATACACACTTTACATGCAACAACATTCAAGGGCAGAAGGATACAGTTACAAATGGAACACATGCAGGTTAAGTATTTTATTCAGTCTCCGTGCCAGACATGGGTGGGATGTGAACTAGCAACTGGGAGGACTCAGTTTGCTGGTTAATTTTACTACATGCTCCGAGTCACCTGCTAGAAAGATCGGACTTTGCTTTAATTTCTGCACACTCTCTCTATCCATAGTTCTATTGGCATAAAGGCAAAGTGTATAAACGGCACTAATGAAATACAATTAATACCGCAGAAAAGTTTAAAGTTTCAGGAAATCCTCGCAGTAGTAAAAGAACTGTTTACTTTTAAGTATACACTGTCTGCAAGTAATGCACTATGTACCATTAACAGTTTTTACGTGAAACTTTGGCATTATCCACGTGCCAAATATAAACAGTAACATAACTCAGCTTTAATTTGAGCCAAATCGGGGTGTATCTTAACAGGATATGTGCATGCGGGGTTAGCTTCTGGTCTACTACATTAGTTTGACTCCGCTGTGCAAACCATTCAAGGAAATTCTAAGGCGTTCAAATGCAAGACTACTCTGCAAGGTACGGGAAAATGTGGCCCAGTCCAGGTTATTTTCACACCACGAACCCCGCTTCTGTGAGGCGGACAGTGTCTCACTCGAACTCGGGAAAAGCCTGTGGCCTTATCCACACGCTGAGATTGACGGAGCGTGCGCCACGATTACCGATTAAAATGTTACCTCAAAGTCCTAGGGAAGGCGCTGCCCTAATGACAGAATGGTTAGCGTAACAGTCGCTCACTCTTACCTGCCACACCGAGAATTTCCAAATACCCGAGCGGTGAAGAATCGGTGTGCGCTTACGGGAAGGGCGACAGAATCACGCTTGTATTCTGTTGTGTATTTGGGCGGGCGACACAGCGAGACGAACCGCTCCAGCTGTAACAGAGCCACACGGGACTCCGAGCGGCTCACTGCTTCGACTAGGGTTGCCTGCTGGCCCGGCACACACTAGGCCTTACAGTACTGCGGCTTGGCCGACAGGTGGCACCAAGGCGCCGACACAGTGGAGAGTAGAAGGCGCCTCCGCTAGAGCGTTTAAGCTACCTTGCCGTGCGCACGTTTACTTGGCATTGTATTCGGCTGGGTACGTGGTATGTCTATGTTTTAACACTAAACGCAAAGATTTAGGATTAGAGATGAATGAAAATGTGCACGTTGTGAATTTTTGCTTTTTTAAGATCGTTTTAAATACAGTCGATAATTCAGATGTAGGTTGCAACAGTTCTATTTATATTGATTTTTTTGTAACAGCCAGCAGTTTTACTATAATACTGTGTGTGTGTGTGTGTGTGTGTATATATATATAATACATACAAATAAATCTATATATTGTGCAGCGTGACCATGAATAAACAATAATAAAATAATATGTCAACATAAATATATTACACAATATTTATATTTTGATATTTATTTGCTTATTAATCGATTTAATTCTTAATTACTTAAGTGGTAGGCTACCATACTCAACTTGAAATTATCAATGTTTTGGACAAAATTGTAATAAATGCGCAAATGTATTATGAAATGTAATAATAACTTTGTCTTCTTTCGGCTGCTCCCGTTAGGGGTCGCCACAGCGGATCATCTTTTTCCATACCTTCCTGTCCTCCACATCTTGATCTGTTACACCCATCACCCGCATGTTTTCTCTCACCACATCCATAAACCTTCTCTTAGGTCAGTAAAGAGTGGTGGTGGGTTGAGGAGTAATGGTGTGGGACCATTTTCATGGTTTATACAAGGTTTCATAGTTACGGTTGTGTCATATTTCGTGTTAAGGCATGCAGTGACATCTTGGAGAATTCCATCCTCCCTACTTTGCGGGAACTGTTTGTCACGTTGAAACGGGAATGGGAATTCTAAATGTCCCTATGTATAAAACCAGGTCAGTAGAGATATGGAATGAAAGAACTTGACTGGCTTACACTGCCTTAGCTAGTCATACACATTTAAATTAATTTCAAGAGCCAAACCAAATTGTCTAATATAAGTACCTGACCACACACATTTTCTTGTGGCTGAATGGATTCAAATTCCTACAGCAATATTCCAGCAAACAGAGGAAATCCTTCTTAGATGACTAAAGGGGGAGCAACTCCCTATTAATACCCTCAAAGATATGTTGAGTTCCTTAACATTCTAACATTTTTCAGACCTGACATCTTTATATAATATCACAAAACTGTCACTGCAGACTTGTCTTACCAAGAAACATTACTCACTGTAGGGTTATTAACATCATTGACCTTTCTGAATGTTTCACAAATGCTGGATAAAATATAAAGCCCTTTGCCTTTTAAGCAGGAAAAACTTGTAGATTGCACAATATAATGTTTAAGTCCACATAACTAACCAAAATGGACAATACAGTACCATCAGTGCAATCCATCTTCACTTCTTTCTCCTGACTAAAACCTATTACCTCTGTCAGTTAACCTTTTTACAAATATTTAGCTGATCCTAGAGTTATGTGCCTGCTTCTCCTTTTTCTTTGATCCTTATTGCTTGAGGCCTATCCTGCAGTTTAACTGCAATCTTCAGTACGATGTTTCTGGAAACAGTCCATTAAATTAAAGTATATAGCTGTAAGTACCATAAGTTGTATTTATCATTTATATGTATTCTTTACTAAATGCTTAATATAATTCAGAAAATCAGTTTTTCTTCAGTTGTGATGTTAAACATTTCCATTCTGAGTTATAATCATTACAGTGCAGAATTGCAAGCTGATTTATAGCTCTTCCACAACCTTACATTTCTCATCTAATGTGCCTTTTATCAATTTTAGAGATAAACCCAACCCCCTGTGCCCTTGTCTAAATCTACTTATATTATCTTTCTTTCTGTTTTTTACATTAAAATTGTTTTCAAGAACAGATACTTCATAACAGGTGAATATCTATGTTATCCAATTCTTTTCTCACCTGCCATAGTTTCCCAGTTTCTCTTTTTAGAATACTTTTAATTTCAGAAACACTCAAAGAAATTTCAGCATTTGCTTTTTACCTCTGGAGGTTAATTTCCATCTGTTACCACATGTGCTAGAAACCATGAAAACCTACCCTTAATACCTTAATTTTGTAAAGTCTAAAATAAATGCAGAATTTTCTGTTATTTCTGGTGTGAATTGTAATCAGCTATTGATTCAGAACACATTAAAACTTACATATCTTTATTTCTTCCACCTATGCTAGTAAATACAATGATAAGTAATGTGTTTATCTTTTGAAAATATTCACTTCTTTAAAGTTGCACTTTGAAGTCATGTTTATAGATGTATGGTATAACTATAAAAGTTAAAGTTTATATGTTGTTCAAACACCTTTTTTACAAATGTCACCATCTCTTTCAGTCTTACTTTTGTGGTCATTTTAGGCAAAAATCAGCCTGACCTACAGGTGTGGTGATCTCAAATAACTTACGGTTCCTAGCAGATTTTAAACATCATGCAGAACAGTGCCCCATAATTACTTCCAGGGTTGGGGTAGCCCTCTTTGTACTTAGAAACTCTATGCTAACATTTTAGGTCTAACATCATGTTTTTTTGGTTTTTTTTTTTTTTATGTTTTTTTGCTTCATTTTCAAAAGACAAAACTGATAGTCTGTGAAGCTGTCTTTCTGTTCCAAAGTCCTGGCTTCTCATCTCATCCCACCTACTGCCTGTGGTCATTTTGCATGTTCTTGCAGCATCTGAACAGATTTTCCTTAAACATACTAAATACATGCAGGTTAGCTTAAATGGTGAGTCTAAATTGATCCAGTATAAGAAAGTGTACAATGTGACAGAATGACACCCCCAGTTGTTTCCTACCTTATGCTTCAGCCACTCTGTTACCATGCCATCACCTCTCACACAGATGGTCTATGACATTTATAATAATCATTTAAGGGTGTTATGAGGAAGAAGAGTAGAATGGTTGAGCAGTAGTTAGTGCTGCAGCTTCATAAATCTACCACAATAGGTTCAAATTTAGCACCTGGTCACTATCTATGTGGAGGTTTCATATTCTCTCAGGGTCTGAGTGGGTTTTCTATTCCACATCCACATTGACATTCATGGTAGGTTAAGTGGCAACGCCAAACTGGCTCTGTCTGACTGTGCACATAGTTGGGCCCTGTAAGGGACTGGCACTCTGATCAAGGCACCCACATTGGGGCCATTCTAAACTCAGTAATCCAACCACTATATGAATCTTTGATGATCAGAGAGGAAAGCCATAGCTGACATGGGGAGAATGTGCAAATTCTATCCAGACAGCAACTAGGCACAACATTGAAACATAGGTTGCTAGATTTGTGAGGCAAATATCACTCAGATTTATCAAGTAAGTTAGAAAAATATTTGAATTTAGAGCATAACTGCCTCCGTTTCCTGCAAAATATGCAACAAATCATTAATTTAATGTAAAATGATGACTAGAGTTAACTACAGTCTGTGTTTCTATAGCCACTCCTGCTGAGCTGACAATCTCTGACCAGCAGGTGTCCTCGGTGTGATTCAAGTGGATTGATGAATAACCAGCAGAATACTTCAGAGTACATATGAGGGTATCTTGGTAGTGTGTGACATGTTAGTGCAGTAGCTAGTTGCAGCATCATGGATCCAATGACCTGGGTTCAAACCCCATACCTTTTTGTTTTTGTGTGGAAAGATGTACGTTAGGTTAACTTGCAATTCCAAATTGACCAGAGGGTGCTTAAGTGAGTCCTGTGATGGACTAAGGCATTGTCAGTTGCTTTTATATTCTTTGCATCCAGTATTGGCAGGACATGCTCTCCCCAAGTGCAAACCCTGAATTGGATTAAATGTGTCTGAAAATGGTAAAGTATCTTACTGTATTAAACCTTCTCTTATTATACTGAGCGTTTTTTTAACCATCTCAAAAATACAGTGCTGCTCTTTTGATGAATTATTAAACAAAGGCTGGTAGTAAAAAATAGTTGTGATACTGTTTGATGTTTACAGTGCTCCGTTTTCCTTCCCCTAGTCCTTGCACAAAATGATTATATGTAAATAAACTGCTCAAAAAATTAAAGGAACACTTAATTCACACATCAGATCTCACTGAATGAAACATTCAGTTGGAAAATCTTTACTGAGTAACACTGTGCATTTCATTGAGAACAAAATGATGTAACAACAGTCAATGGAAACTAAAATCACCAACCCATTGAGGGCAGGTGTCAACATTACACCAAAAATCAAAAAGTCAAAAATTGAAATCACAGACTGATCCAACTTACATGAATTTCATCACAGCAACTCAGACCTGGATCAGGGCTCTACTTGGCGGCATCAGATGCACCAATACATAATGTCACAGAGGTTCTCAGTTGGATTCAGATCTGGGGAACGTGCGGGCCAGTCAATGCCATCAATGCCTTTGTCATCCTGGAATTCCCTATACTCTCTGGCCACAAGAGACCAGGCATTGTCATGCACAAGGAAGAAGAACGCAGGGCACACTGCACCAGCGTAAGGTCTGATGGCTATGAGGATTTCATCCTGGTACCTAAGAGCACTCGGTACCATTGCCTACCAGTTAAAGTTCTGTGTAACCCTCCAAGGATATGCCTCCCCAGACCATCACTGACCCACTGCCAAACCGGTCATGCTGGATGATGTTGCAGGCTGCATAACGTTAACCACGGCATTTCCAAACTCTTTCATGTCTGTCATATATGCTCATTGTGAACTTGTTCTCATCTGTGAAGAGAATGGGGTGCCCATGATGGAGCTTCCAATTGTTGAATTCTCTGGTGAATGCCAATTGAATTGCACAATGATGGGCTGTGAACACAGGCCCCATTAGAAGATGTTGGGCCCTCATTCAATCCACATGGAGCCTGTTTCTGATAGTTTGGACAGAAACATGCACACCAGTAGCAAGCTGAAGGTCATTTTATAGGGCTCTGGCAGTACTCTTCCTGTTCCTCCTTGCGTAAAGGATCAGATACCAGTACTGCTGCTGGGTTGGTGCCCTTCTGCAGCCCTGTCCAGTTCTCCTCATGTAATCACTTGTCTCCTGGCATCTCCTCTATGGTCTTGAGGCCATGCTGGGAGACGCAGCAAACCTTCATGCGACGTGTTGTGCCATCCTAGAGGAGCGGAACTTCCTGTGCAACCTGAATCTGCTACAGGTTCTGCAGGGCCATCATGTGTAAACACTGTATAGGTACAAAAATGTTGTGTATGACCGTTTCCACATTCACATTGAGATGTATAAAAACTTAACTTGGCATAAAGCCATGCATATTTTCACGGCAGCCTCAGACAATGTTTATGCATGTTTTCAGCACTTTCTTATTTATAGCCCCATCTTCACGAAATTTGGTAGGCGGCTTCCCTGCGCTAACCGAAACTGATGTACGTACTTATTTCGATGGTATGACGCTACTGTCGGCCGCCATATTGAACTTTCCAACGTCACTAATTCTCCAACTTCCCGTGTAGGTAGAAGGCTGAAATTTGGCAGGCTCATTCCTTACAACTTACTTACAAAAGTTAAGCAGGTTTCATTTTGAAATTCTACACGTAACGGTCATAATGGTTGACAATGTCCGCCATGTTGAACTTT
Source organism: Polypterus senegalus (assembly GCF_016835505.1). Taxonomy (NCBI): domain Eukaryota; kingdom Metazoa; phylum Chordata; class Cladistia; order Polypteriformes; family Polypteridae; genus Polypterus; species Polypterus senegalus. The sequence goes on from NC_053154.1 coordinate 162,896,933, forward strand.
CTTATTTATGGCTCCATCTTCACGAAATTTGGTAGGCGGCTTCCCAGCACTAACCAAAACCGATGTACGTACTTATTTTGGTGGTAGGACGCCACTGTCAGCCGCCATATTGAACTTTCCAACGTCACTAATTCTCCACCTTCCCGTGTAGGTAGAAGGCTGAAATTTAGCAGGCTCATTCCTTACAGCTTACTTACAAAAGTTAAGCAGGTTTCATTTCGAAATTCTATGTGTAACGGTCAAAATGGTCAACAACGTCTGCCATGTTGAACTTTCTTATTTATGGCCCCATCTTCACGAAATTTGGTAGGCGGCTTCCCTGCAGTAACCAAAACTGACGTACGTACTTATTTCAGTGGTATAACGCCATTGTCAGTCGCCATATTGAACTTTCCAACGGTCTTTGTTAGTTATGGGCCCATTTTCAAGAAATTTGGTATGCGGATTCCCAACGCTAACTGAATCCAGGAGATAATTATACTACACAGGAGCAATGCTTAAGCCCTTCACCTATGGTTCTGCATGTGAGTTGATGGCTGCCGCTGAATTGTTCGGTTGTCGCCTTCAAGTGTACTGAAATGGCCAAATATTTTACACCTTTGGAGAACCGCCAATGCCTCTTAAATGTCTTAGATTCACAGGTGACGATTTCAGTAGTGGACACTTTGATGTTTATGAATGTTTAAACTCTCAAAAGCTGGATGCAAAGTTATTGATGAAACCGGTTGTGTGCTTACAACGCTTGACAGATGCCGAATGTCACTTCAACACAAGTCCTGCAAATACTAACGTAATTGAAACAAACCATGAAACTCAAACCGATTATGACAGCAGCAATCCAAGCTGTGAGATTTGAAACAAGATTACTGTTCACATGGCCAACTGTACGTTGCATGCTCAAGAGTAAGCTCAGTGCACAGCTTGGTCATATTACAACCGGAGGGCCGAACTGACAATGTGGTATACAAAGAGATCCTTAACTAATAATTATTGGTATATTTTCCCTCAGTTTAAAAAGGTTTAATTTTATTCTTAATAAAAATTTTAAGGCAGTACTTCGCTGCTGCGAAGCGCGGGTATTTTGCTAGTATATAATATACAGTACACACACACACAGTGGATTCAAAGTATCCAGACCCATTTATTTTTTGCATACTTTATTGCTTTGCAGATTTAATTTGAAATGGACAAATGTGCCATTTTTGCCCATCAATCTATACTCAATAACCCACAGTGAATGAAAACATGGAATCTGGATGGTTGGCAAATTTTATAAAAAGTATAAAACTTTTAAAAACCTTTAATTCAGTACTTTGTAAAATCATTTATATCTTGCCTGAAGAAGGGGCCTGAGTTTCCTCGATAGCTTGCATAATGTAACCATTTTTCTTGGAGATCCTCAAAAGCTTTATAAGATTGCATGGGAAGTATCTGTAAACTACCATCTTCAGCTTTCTCTCCAGATGTTGTATTGAGTTGAAGTCTGGGCTTTGGCTGGGCCACTCAAGGACAGTCAGAGACTTGTCCTGAAACCAATCCAGCTTAATCTTGGCTGTATGCTTTAGGTCATTGTTGTACTGAAAGGTGAACTGTCAGCCTAGTCTGACACTGACACTGAGAAACACCCACATTGTATGATACTGGAACCACACTTCACCATAGGGATGGTTTTAGGCAGGTGATAAGCAGTACCCGGTCTTTGCCACACAGTGCTTGGAGTTCTGCCCAAAAAGCTCAACTTTTGTGTTATCAGACCAAAGAATCTTTTTCCTCATGCTCTCACAGTGCTGTTTGGCAAACTCCAAGCAGGTGTTAGCCAATTTACCATAAATGCCTGATTGACGGAGTGCTCCCAAGATGGTCATCCTTCCAAAAGGTTCTCCCACCAGAGCAGAGGACTTCTTGAAGCTCTGTTAAAGTGACCATTGGATTCTTGGTTACCTCAATGAGCAAGGCCATTCTTGACCAGCTACTCCTTTTTGGCCAGATGGCCAAGTCTAAGAAGTGCCCAGATGCTTCCAAACCTCTTCCATTTCACAATATTTGAAGCCATTGTGCACTTGGGTACACACTTGAGCTTTAGAAATGGTTTTATACCCCAGCTCTATGCCTCATCACAGTTTTATCATGCATGTCTATGGAGAGTTTCTTGGATTTCCTGTTTTTTGCTCCTGACATACAATTTGAATTGTGGGCCCTTACATACACATGTATGTGTGTTTATTAATGATGTTCAGTCAATTCAATTTGTCACAGGTGGCCTCCAATCAGGTTCCAGAAACATCTCAAACAGAATTAAAATAAATATGATGCATTATGGGTTATCTAGTGTAGACTGTTGTCAAATGTATTCATTTAAAATTAAATTTACAAAACAATAAAATGTGCAGACTGTGAAGGAGACTAAATACTTTCTGAATTCACTGTATATACACTACAGTCATATGAAAAGGGTTGGAAATCCCTCTCAGCCTGCATAATAATTTACTTTCAACAAAAAAGATAACAGTGGTATGTCTTTCATTTACTAGGAACATCTGAGTACTGGAGTGTTTTCCAAACAAAGAATTTTAGTGAAGCAGTATTTAGTTGTATGAAATTAAATCAAATGTGAAAAACTGGCTGTGCAAACATTTGGGTACCCTTGTAACCTTGCTGATTTGAATGCATGTAACTGCTCAATACTGATTACTTGCAACACCAAATTGGTTGGATTAGCTTGTTAAGCCTTGAACTTCATAGACAGGTGTGTCCAATCATGAGAAAAGGTATTTAAGGTGGTCAATTGCAAGTTATGCTTCCCTTTGACTCTACTCTGAAGAGTGACAGCATGGGGTCCTCAAAGTAACTGTCAAAGACCTGCAAGAACATCTTGCTGCAGATGGTTTATCTGTACATCGTTCTACAATTCAGCTCAATTTGCACAAAGAACATCTGTATGGCAGGGTGATGAGAAAGAAGCTCTTTCTGCACTCACATCACAAACAGAGCCACTTGTATGCAAATGCTCATTTAGACAAGACAGATTTATTTTGGAACAAAGTGCTTTGGAGTGATGAAACAAAAATTGAGCAATTTGGTCATAACAAAAAGGACTTTGCATGCTGGAAGAAGAACACTGCATTCCAAGAAAAACACCTGCTACCTACTGTCAAAGTTGGTGGAGGTTCCATCATGCTGTGGGGCTGTGTGGCTAGTTCAAGGACTGGGGCCCTTATTAAAGTCGAGAGTCTGATGAATTCAACCTAATATCAAAAGATTCTTCAGGATAATGTTCAAGCTACAGTCACAAAGTTGAAGTTACACAGGGGTTGGATATTCCAACAAGACAATGACCCAAAACACAGTTCGAAATCTAAAAAGGCATTCATGCAGAGGGAGAAGTACAATGTTCTGGAATGGCCATCACAGTCCCCTAACTTAATTATCATCGAAAATCTATGGGATGATTTGAAGCAGGCTGTTCATGCTCAGCAGCCATCAAGTTTCACTGAACTGGAGAGATTTTGTATAGAAGAATGGTCAAAAATACCTCCATCCACAATCCAGACACTCATCAAAGGCTATAGGAGGTGTCTAGAAGCTGTTATATTTGCAAAAGGAGGCTCAACTAAGTATTGATTTAATATCTCTGTTGGGATGCCCAAATTTATGCACCTGTCTAATTTTGTTATGATGCATATTGCATATTTTCTGTTAATGCAATGAACTTAACGTCACTGCTGAAATACTACTGTCTGCATAAGGCATGTCATATATTAAAAGGAAGTTGCTACTTTGAAAGCTCAGCCAATGATAAACAAAAATCCAAAGAATTAAGAGGGGTTCCCAAACTTTTTTATATGACTGTATATGGCCTAAAGATTGTGGACACCTGACCACCACATCTATATTAGTTTGTTGGACATTCTACTCCAAAACCATTGGCATTAATATGGAGCTGACCCCCAATGTACACCTGTAACCTTACGCCTGTTATGAATGCTTGATGTAAACTGAATGTTAATAAATGACACATAGATGATACTTTATGATTTTTATTAAGGCACACAAATTACATCTAACATATTTAAAAAGAGGTTTTACACTTGTTCAAAGCAATTTGGAAAATATAAGCTCACATCATTCCATAAAGTAACAATTACTGAAAAAAATTACCGAGATACATAAGTGCTACAACATGCACACCTAAAATAAAAAAGAATCACCATCGTATTATTTGCAAGGCCTGGCTCTGTTAAGTTCAAGGTTAATTACCAAAATTTTCTTAACAAGCCTTAAGTATATGCAGCCTGCAATAACTCAGTTAACTGCTGTGTATATGGCTGCTTAGAATGGTAATTATCTGTCCAGCCAATTTTCTTCCAGCATCATTCAATGTTAATTTTAACAAATATTATACAATGTACCAAACAGACCTGGCATAAGAGACATAACCCAATAACATTACACAAATATTAGAAGCAAAAAAATGTACTTGAACTCTGAAACTGTATTTATTTGTCATGTAAATTATCTTCATATCACACACTACAGTCAGATACAAACCTGTATGTTCCCAGCAGTCCCTTTTAGGAGGTCCATAGGGAAAAATAGAATACAAGAGGTTGTGCAAATAAGCAGTTATTTAAAATTTAAATGCAAATATTTTCTTGAAAACCATACAAGGTGATTTATCCTTTCATTATTAATCATTATTGATATGACCCTAGAATGGATAATTTAAACATTAAAAACTGCAGAGTTGTGCAATTGTGTGCACTTATTCGTTAAATTTGAAGAAAATAATAAATGAAAAGTGAGTATTGCTCAACTGCTGCTTTTGGTCCATATGAAATTCTTAAAACCGTCTTTTATTTACTGCTAGCATACCACCTTGAGATGCCTGTAATGATATGATACCACCCTAAACCCCAGATAAAATGCCAGTGCTTCTGGTCATTGGTTTGCTCCTCAGAATCACTTAATTTGCACTTGCAGTTCAACGTGTACATAACGCACTATTCAATATGCTTCAAAGCAATTTTCTAGGTTAAAATGTTCCCCAAAATAGTTTTAAGGAAAATATATATATATATTGTGTGTGTTGGTGTGCGCCAAAGCAAACACTTCAAGGTGTGAAGGAAAGGATTTACATTTTGAGGTTTCATGGAAATCAAGAATTTGAGAAGGCTGACTGATAATGACTCACAAAAACTTGAAATCTGACATTTATCAGATTCTAAAAACCACTGCTGCTGGTGAATCAGTCTGACAAATAATATGTAAAATAAACTGCGTAACTTCTGATTTTGAATTTACCCTCCATTTTATTTGTGATTTTTACAGGTTATTTTATGGGATCCACATTAAACTAGTTTCTTTCTCGGTTCAAGTGCTGACTCTTTCTGTCTCTCTTTGCTCTTTATCACAGTGGCCACATCGCTCAGCAAAACTATGAATGCTTTTATGATGATCCTCCTCACACATCATTACATGAACTCAAGCGAAACAAATTTACTGATACAGTAAAATTTAAGAACTATATTTACATTTTAACAATATTTACCAAAAAATAAATCCTACATCTAATAAATGGTATGGAACAAAGTGCTGTGAAGGGTCTTCCCCCATCAAGAAATACATACAAACAAAAAAGGTAATAAAGCATATATTATGATACAGGCTTGTAATAAAACAAAAATGGGAGAAATGATATGCCAAACATACGTAATAACTACTGACATTAAGGTCAAGAGGGGAAAAAAAAGGGTAAGTGACTTTAACAACATTTTTTTCCCTGTACCCATAAATGCAAATATATTTCTGTTAAATCAGCTGGATTGCTAGATGTTATCTTAGAAGTTAAATAGAAAAAATGATATTGGTCTTAAAACCTGTGGAATGGAATGTCACCATTCTTGTATTTCTGTGTATTTCTGTAGCTCTCTTGAACTCAGCTGGTATACGCATGCCTTGCGCTAAGGAGACAAGAGCTTTATAAGGGCATATTAAAATAAGTGTGTGGCAACAATAGGACTTTGGCATTACAATCTACAATAGGTGTGTAGATATCTCAACAATTTAAATCATAGCAGCTTAAAAGAAAATGAGCAAAAGAAACAGGCATCTGAAAGCTTGTGGTATCATTTTACTATTAGATTTATCTTTGAGACTGCAGTAATAAGCAGTAAGCTTAAAAAGTGTTAAGGTGTTAACTCTGCACATCAGAGGCACTTCTGGGATCCATGAAATGTGTACATTGATTTAGGTAAAATAAAACACTGTGGTGATAGCACAAGAAAAGAAAGCTGAATATTGAGCTTTGCCAATTCTGCTTCTGGAAAGCTGCAACTGAGTAAAAAAAGTGTTAATTATTGCTTAGAAAAATTGCTTAGTGTGCACTTTACTGTATTACTATGACTTTTTCATTAATTTACTGTATTAGCTTGCCCAAATTGATTATAGACAACTAAACTCCTCCAAGGCGACACGGTAGCTCAGTGGTAGCGTTGCTGCCTCACAGTAAGGAGACCTGGGTTCGCTTCCCAGGTCCTCCCTGCGTGGAGTTTGCATGTTCTCCCCGTCTGCGTGGGTTTCCTCCCACAGTCCAAAGACATGTAGGTTTGGTGCATTGCAATCCTAAATTGTCCTTGGTGTGTGTGTGTGGTGGGCTGGCACCCTGTCTGGGGTTTGTTCCTTCCTTGCACCTTGTGTTGGCTAAGATTGTCTCCAGCAGACCCCTGTGTTAGGATATAGCAGGTCGGAAAATGACTGACTGACTAAACTCCTCCACTTATAGCATCATATAGTTTCAAAATTAATAAACATATTTTAAAATTTAATTGTGTTTTTTAGATTAAAAATTATATCCCAAAATAGTGTGCATTCCTTTAAAATAGTATTACTGCAAAATGGATCATTTAAAGTGGCCTGCAACATTTTGTGGATTAGGACTCACCTGGATCAGGGAGGAAGAAATTTGTACTATGGAAAGCTCAGATTATTTCCAAAGCCAAATGCCTTGCTTTCAGAAACCAAAGAAACAAAAACACACAAATGTTAGCAGGTTTTGCAGTTTTTATAAAGATCTGTATATGTTTTTGTGCAAAATACTGCAGTCTACAAATACCCTTAACTGAACATCAAAAGTGCCATTTGTCAACAACAAAAATGGAAACACTTTTACTTGTATGAGACTGACATTATAGTTCAATTTTATCCCATTTGTTTGTGAAGAAAACAGCATATTGGAGTTGTGAACTACACCTGAATATGTATTGAGTGCTTTCCATTTTCCTTCATAGTAGTTAATGGTAAATGCTCAATAATGTAATCTTCAGACTGAACAGCAGAAATGAGCTGACAGGAGTAGGACAGTTTAAAATGAGGGTATGGAAGTAATGAGAATGGTGTGATAAAAGATAGGGTGTTTAGTAGTCCTGGGTCTGTTAATCTGGGTCTTTTAGGGATTAATAGTTCTTTATCACAAAATAAGTAACAATATCCATTCAGTTTAATTTGCCTTGACTACAAGTTGTGCAGTGTGTAGCACACACAAAGCAAATTTTAAACCTCCATCAATCCATTTACTAAGCTTGCATTTTCATGGTCAGGGGATGAAAGGTCTTGGAGCCCATTCCAGCAACAAGAGGCACAGGGCTCAGTCCATCACAAACAATCCAACATAGTCCATGAAATCTAAGAAACAAACAATTAAAAAATATCACAATCTCACTCCACACTCTCACTTTGTTCTTTCATCAGTCTTTTTCAGTCCTAGCTTACTGCGAATGAGTGAAGTTTATGCCTATAGTAACATCATGTTTGCATAATCTTACCCTAAAATGTCTTTTACGTGTTTAAAAAAAAAAAAAACTTTTAAAGAGGCTGTATTAAAGTTAGCAAAAGTAAAAAATGTATTTACTAAAAATGGTTAGCAATATAAGATTCATATCACAGTCACAAACTTTACATATCAATAACAAGAAATAATTAAATGTATTACAGTGTAAAATTTTAGAAGTCAAACAATCCAAACCACTAAAAAAGAGCAAAAGAAAATACACCACTCCCACAAAACAATGTTGCAAAAAGGCGGCTCAGCTTATACCCATTATCTTTAAATGTGATTTCCTTTAAGGCATTCTGGTCATCTTGTGCATTTTGAAGTTCATTTGTTAATGAAAAATTTACAAGTACTTTTTATCGTGTTCAGGATCTGAAGTATTTTTCATTGTAACGGTGGATGGTTACACAACCATGATAAGAGATGGGCCGGGGCATTGCCGCCATGCCAGTTATAATTCCTGAAGCTGGGTCGTAACACAGAATGGTGTCCGTTGCTTCTCCAGTCTCACCCCTTCCTCCTAAAATGTAAATTTTTCCATTGCAAATAGACATGCCACAGCTTTCCTGTAAGACATACAAAAAAGTAAAGAAAAAGATAATTGTTTTAATAATAAAGTCATTTATAAGCATTTATATAAGGTGATAATGCAACTAGAATTTGTTATTAAAATATTAAACAATTAACAGAAATATTCATCATCAATAAACTAAATATGACAATGTTTGTTGGAAAAACAGTTGTGCACATCTTCATGAATAACCTATTTGACTAAATGCATTTACAAAAGTTTTACAGCAGCAAAATCTTTGGAAAAATGTATGAAAAAATGTAACCCTTCCTGCATATCCAGCATCCTACAACTGTAACAACAGAAGGAGGTAATGGGTTTAATGCTTAGAAGAGCCATCAGGTACAAGTGTGGACCTAATAGCAAGGATACTCCTGATTTTAGATGTACTGTATATCTAGCCATGAGCTGATCACATAATGCAACATAAATTACTGTCCTCTATTAGGAGCGTATTAGCTTGGATATGTGAAGAAATATCCATCCATCCATCACCCAACCCGCTATATCCTAACTACAGGGTCACAGGGCTGGAGCCAATCCCAGCCAACACTGGGCGCAAGGCAGGAAACAAACCCCGGACAGGGTGCCAGCCCATCGCAGGGCACACACACACACCAAGCACACTCTAGGGACAATTTAGTATTGCCAATGCACCTAACCTGCATGTCTTTGGACTGTGGGAGGAAACCGGAGCGCCCGGAGGAAACACACGCAGACACGGGGAGAACATGCAAACTCCACGCAGGGAGGACCCAGGAAGTGAACCCAGGTCTCCGAACTCCGACATCGTGCCGCCGTGATGAAATATACACCAGCTTATTGGCACTGAGAATGAGATGCCTGAAGGCATCTATAATAATAATTTAATAGAAGGTAAAGTAAGAGGGAGAGAGAGAGTAAAGTATTAATAATATGAGTGTTTAATAGAAATATAGAAGCATAATGAAAAACAGGACAGACAACATGAAACAGGTTTAGGTGGGCTCACTTGGGGCTTTTTAACCTTTTTATAAGTGTGCAACATCATAATTAATGTTAATATATTGTAAATATAAAAATGCTACTGTTTACGACAACCTGCTATGCCCATGCTTTCAGTATTATCAACTAAATAAAGGACAATGTATGCAATACTGGCAGCAATAATTTGGAAACTACTAAAGATACCAACTTTGTTACTATATTCTGGAGGAGCATAGGCACTGTAGTGATGAGTAAAAACAAAACTGGTATTCAGGAAGATATCCTAACATGGTTAAAAGTGAGACAAAGGGATAAAAATATTGCTTTTCAAAGTTGTTATTTAAGACATGGCAGATCTGCATGGTCATATCTGAAGTTACACAACCTTACGACTAACAGAGATATTTTTCGCCCTGTCCATGGCCAAGTCATGCCTTTTCTGCAGTGCAGCTGAAATTGGCTCTGGCTTCCCACAACCTTATAATTAAACTAGGGGCCTTCGCTCGCCAATCCCTGTGTTTGGTTAATCAGATATACAATTTTAATTTTTTTTTTCTTTGGAATTGTTTCAAATTCATTATTTGCACTTTTACTTTAAAGCTTCATTAAAAACAATACTTTCTGGAGGCACATTGTGACAACGCAATGTATAACTGCCCGTTAGTGAATATTGTTTCTGTTTCTCTAATAAATAATCTGACTTATTGTCATAGCAAAAGCTATTCTCACAGTAAACTGTAAACATTTTAATACGAATGGCATATCACGATCTCCTTTGGTGTGTAATGTTATTCGTGGAATATATACATTCCCTTTCTTTTTGCCTGTTAAAATTTGCATTGCTTCTCTGTGATCATAAATATACACCTGACCGAATTGTGTATTCTTTGAAATTCAATTTGTCGTTGCTTTAACTGTTGCGGGTCCACAGATTCTCATAACGTATCGTCTATTATTGTGTAAATCCACGTTTTGTGCATTGAATGATGCAAATGCAAAAGGACTTTGTTGTCTACTCCTTGCCTTTTATTTCTGACCTCAATTTCTCATGCTCTTTTTTCAATTACACCTGGTTCTGATGATTAATCACCTTTTGTTTGCGGTAATCTGATCTTTTCTATCTTTTCTTTGATACTGTAGCGACTGACATGATAAAGTGTCACAAAAGTTTTACTTGAACAATCGCTGACTTTGTAATCCCAAACACAACTTTCTAGCACCTTCTCCAATCCCTCATCCTGCCCCCGTTTACCGCATCAATCAATACCCCGCTATCAGTCTTCTGCACTGTACTCCGCCCTCCCTTAATTGGACCGAACAGTCACTTAAAACCAATAAGACCGCAACCTGGTTGGGACGCTGCAATACTTTTGATTTTTACTGGTTTCATAATCTCTTATCTGCCTTTTTTTCTCTCCAACGCCTTTGGGTGTCTATTCTCCATATTGTCCTTATGCACTTTATATGTGTTGACAGCACAGCATCTGTGTGCACTACATGCTTTTACACGACTGACTGTTTTTTGATGGATGTGTTCTTATATGATATCCTCTGTATGTAGGGCATGTCTTGCAAGAATCTCATGCTCCATGGCCCCGCGAGACGGCCCTGGGACAGTCTCATGGAACCAAGTCTCATGTTTACGGTCACCGCGAGACACTCTGTGGCAAGTCTCTTTTGTCTCGTGGGTCTTTTAAATGGCTTATAAAAACTTCCGAGAAGATAACGTATCGTCACCTTGCTTTTGCATTCCAGGATTTCATTTTATAATAGAGAGATGTGTTTAGACAGTGAATGGATGTATATGTGCAACTAACCACCACATGAGTAATATAATAACAAGTAATAATATTTTTAATCTGAAAATCTATTTAATATGAATATATTAACATACTTAACCCTTATATAAAAGCACAAAAACCATCAATGAAGAGTAGCACTGTAAACTGATCTAGAAAAAGTCCCAGGCTTTGTTGGCTGAATAGCCTGTTCTAAATCTTTCTAATGTCCTAAAATATAAATACACTGACTCATTGGTAGAATGAATCATACAATATTATACAGAATTTATGTAGAAAGAGCGGAGTAATCATACTGCATTCTGCATTCAAATAATAACAATGCCAAAAAAAATCCATTACCAACATAAAAGATTAGAGAAGAATCTGTAAAGAAGAAAAACAGAAAAATACTTCTCAAGCCCATCACCTTCAATACATGTAATATTTGGACTGTTATTCAAGATCCCCCACATTGGACTACATATGTGATAACTGTGAAAACAGCACACCTTGCCACAAAGGTTTCTGCTCTCAAAAAACAGCTTCATTGACTCACAAATCTACATCAGTACAAGTCAAAAGTTTTGGGTAGCTCTGTCCAAATTAAAGAGAGCAGCCAGCAATTACAACTACAACAGACCAAATGTGGACCCAGGGTGTCAAAAGAGGAATAAGGTACCACAACATCTCATCAGAAAAAGAACCAACCAACAGGTATACCTTGCTTTAAAAGTCTGAGAAAATTCTGCTTTAAAACCAAGTTAAAGAAAATGAGGGGTAGAAGAGGCAAAATACTCATTGGAGATTCAGTCATCAGAAATACTGGCAGCTCTATATGCAGTAGAGATCAGGAGTGAACCACGATATGCCACATATCAGGAGCTAGAGTTTCCCACATAACCCAAAGAGTGGACCAGTAACAACCAAGATCCCTTGGTTATAGTTCATATTGGAACACATGATATTGGAAAGACAAGTGCATATTCCCTGTAGAACAAATTTAGGGAATTTGAAGATAAGCTAACGATGAAATCAAAATCAGTAATTTTCTCCGAAATCCTTGCAGCACCAGGATAAAGACTACACAAGCAGAATTTAATATTCATCCATAATGCATGGATGACAGCTTGGTGTGAACAAAATTGTCTGGCTTTTCTTAGTCACTGGAATGCCTTTTGCCATAAACATTTTCTTATACAGTACTGATGAGCTGGACCATATCTACAAGAGAAAAGGACAAACATTCTAGGAGCGGGAATCTTCAGGGGAGTGTACACACATTTAAACTAGATTATATCGGGGACGGGAGGGACTGAGGTGAATGCAAAAAAACAGTCAACAGACCTAAAGAAAACTCTACCAAAAATATAAAAAGTAACCTTCCTCATTTAAAATGTTTACTCTTTAATGCGAGAAGCATTAGAAATAAAATGCATGAAACAGAGGCAACAGTATTGACTTGGGACTATGATATTGTAAGAATTACAGAGTCATGGCTAAATGAAAGTGATGGAGAGGAATATAATATTAATGGCTACACATGCTTCAGGAGAAACAGACAAGGAAGGAAAGGAGGGCTATGTCGCTGTATGTAACAAATAATATTCAGGCCCAAATAGTGCTGGGCGGTATGACCAAAACGGTATTTTTCAAAATTATACTGGTTTCACGGTATTCAAATGTATTTTTTGCCCCATGCATTAGTGGATATTAACCACATTTACCACTGCAATGACTGCAGTAGACTGGCTAAGAATAAGAATACTGTCATAAGAATTGTACATTGTACAAAATAACCTTTTAATGTGCACACAAATATTAAAACTACATAATATATTTGGTCCCACTGACATGACACGACATGAGTGCTCAGATTATACATATACAATACCCACCCCACTGCAGTCGCTGTAAAATGAATTTTAGGAAATTTGATGGCAACATCAGAAAATCAGCTAGTGAGAAAGCTTATGCTACAAGTCAGGTGACTAAAATTTCTGACATGACTGAAATTCTTCTAATCATGCAATAGACTAATTGCAAGATGCAAACGGCATCTTAACCACTGTCATACTGCATGGGAAATGATGGCCTATGAAGCTGAAATTTGGGCCAACTCAGAAAATCAGACAACCACTGCAAACTGGGATTAAAATCCTGCCAAAATTACACAGTGTATGCCTGATTAAAGACATCTACGCTGCGTTCAAACCCAGTGTGGATGGACAATTACATCATATGCATTTTAGGTCATTTTAGTATGAACAAAAACATTGTTTTTAAATGAAAACATAGTAGTGTGGATGTAGTCTAAGTTTTGAAATAGAACTGAATGATTTTAGATACTACTTGTGCACAATGCTGTAGTTACGGAAACATTAAGAAGATTAGGTGATTAAATGAATTTCTTAGATACTGTTAATGAAGAAGGCCTTAGCTTTATAGAGTACCGTGACTCTTTTTGAAACATATCAGAGTAGACTGTGCAAATGCAATATATCTGAAATGCAGTAGCACAGACACTTTGGTTAGTTGGGGTGAGAGGAAAATATTGATATAGTAAAATATGGGCATAGATATATATTAATGATATGTTTTATCATAGTAAATTATTAATACAGTGAGGACAAGATTTGTATTTAGAAACATGCATTTTATTGGTACTTGCATAAAAATGTATTGCTTAATTTCTCATATATTGGGGCACTGTTGCAGATTATGATTCAAAATGTCTATCCACATTTAAGATTAGACTTAAGAAAAAAAATATTTTAAAGAAAAAGCAAGGAACACTTAGTAATTGAGGAACAGTGTTCTGCTTTTTTCACTTACATATGAAAGCTTCATAAAAATGTATTACAAAAACAGCACATTACTATTAAAGTTCTGTATGTCACTCTCAGAATTTTAAGAATATTTGTATAATGCATGTTCAGAAAATATATTTTAAATATGAGACATTCTAGTGTTACTTACTGATTGAAAACACTACTACAAACGCAATTTTATAAGCACTATGGTTAGTTGATGCAGCGATGTGTGTGCTATTCTTTCTAAGCAATAATTAATTTTCTTTAGTTAAAACTATTCTGCACAATTAAAAAAATGAAAACATTATCTCTTTAACAGTATAATTTTAACCATAGCTTCAGTCCAATTAAAAACAGAATGATAAATCTGCAATATATTCAAAAATTAAGTTGCAGTACTTAATATACTGAAAAACACAAAAAAATGCAATGTTATTGCATCCTGACCAAAGTATCATGATAATATGTTATTTTAGGATCATTGGCTTTTACCACATTTAAGGTTAGATGTATACACAAGTTATCTGTCAGCAGCTGTATCACATGTACTTCAGAACCTTAAGCTAAGCATGTTTGAGCCCTGCCAGTACTTGGATGGGAGACAATCTAGGAAAAGCTTGGAATGCTGCTGGCACAGGTGTTGGTGAGGCCAGAAGGGGCCACTTGTACTGTGGTCTGTGTGAGGATCTCAATGCCCTGTTGGAGCCATCCTTCAGATAAGATGTAAAACCAAGGTCTGGACTCTCTGTTCTCATTAAAGATCTCTGAGCATCTTTCGAAAACAGGAGGGTTTTTCCCTGAAGTCCTGGATAAATTGCCCTTCGATTCTGGCCCCCTAGTCATCCCTGTCTCTAACTGACTATCTCTCTCACCCCTTTACCACCTAATAGCTAATGTGTGATAAGTATATTGGTGCAATAACTGAATAACTGAAACTGATGTACTGTAGTGCTGTCACATTCATCCTGGTGGGTGCTACATATTGTTGGTGGTTGAAGTGGTTCCTCTGTCTCTAAGCCCTTTGAGTAACAAGGAAAGTGCTACAGTGTATAAATGTAATTAATTATTATTATTATTATTATTATATAAACTAATATTAATGAGTAATGAGAATGTTTAAACACATACTATAAATTAACAATTTAAGTTATGAAGATTTGTTTCAGCATTATGAGAAGTATAGCAAGCAGACTGTTGCAGGTGACTGGCTAGGTGAAAAACTGAGTGCTGAATAAACGCCTACAATAAATTGAAAAGCTCCTGAAAAAAGTGTTCTGAATTGGTAAAGGACTATTAAAGTCAGTCAGTCAGTCATTTTCCATCTTGCTTTATCCTAACACAGGGTCACAGGCGTCTGCTGGAGCCAATCCCAGCCATCACAGGGTGCAATTCAGGAACAAATCCTGGGCAGGGCGCCATCCCACTGCAGGGCACACACACACACACCCACACACCAAGCACACACTAGGGACACTTTAGGATTGCCAATGCATCTAACCTGCATGTCTTTGGACTGTGGGAGGAAACCAGAGCACCTGGAGGAAACCCACGCAGACACAGAGAGAACATGCAAACTCCACACAGAGAGGACTTGGGAAGCAAATCCAGGTCTCCTTACTACGAGGCAGCAACTCTACCACTGTGCCACCGTGCCACCTCTTCAATCTAGACAATGAGGTCTAAATAGAAGATTTTGCATAATAAAGTTCACATAAATGTTAGGAAATACCTTTTCACAAAGAGAACTCTAAATACAAGGATCCAGTTTTCCAAATGTGTATTTAAGAGCTGAACATTTGGGACTTATGACAATTTTAGATAAATATTTCTTTATGCATTACTTACAAGACTCATCATGCAGAACTACACTACAGTATAAAAAATACCAAACAAAACCTGGATGACAGGTTTAAGGAGCTTATTTCAATTGTGCTACTTTACCAGCATAGTGCCACCTACCTGTTTGGTGAAGGTGTTCACAACTTGCATCCAATAGTCTTCTATTGGGTCATAGCAATAGATAGACTTGGTGAGTCCTCCAGATACGTAGATGAGATTATTCAAAGAGACCGCTGTGATGCATCGTTTTGCAATTGGTATGTTAGCACGAAGCAGCCATGAGTTAGTTTCTGGATCATAACATTGAACCTGCCAAAGAAAAAAAAAAATCAAATATCTGCTTGTCAGAGACATTTTTCTAAAAATAATTAAAGATATATGGTTTGTATTAGAAAAATAAGGTACAAAAATGTTAGGACAAAAAAACATCTATCAGTTACTGAGCTTGCTTAATTCTGTTTAGAGTCATTAAACTCAACCAGACACCAAGCGATCATCGTGTTACTGCTGTCTCTGCTATCAATAGGAATTGCTAGATATCATACTAGTATTTCTGCCTCCACTATTGAGAATAACAATGGAGAACACCCATGCATTTTCTTTTTTTTATAGTGTAGAAACTGTTGCACAACATCTTCCACACAAATCTAGTCAAAGCATAATGTTCACCCCATGGTAGAAAGATCAATAAGGTAGGGGAATTTCATTCTGCTGCAGTCTATACCAGGGGTCGGCAACCTTTTGCCAACTGTGTGCCAACTTAAGGTTTCAAATTATTCAGAGTGCCAACATCACATATCATTTTATACAAGTCGAGGTCAATATTCTTATTTTACCATATATTTTATTTTTATATTTTAATTAATTAATATATAGTGATATTCAATAATATGTAAAGTTGTAAACACATTAAAATTCTTGAAAGATTTAAAAAAAACTTTTTTATTATTAATGGGAGCCTTGCCCTTGCATGGTCTTGGCCAGTTGCTCAATATCGACAACATACTTTGTCACTTTGAGTTTGACACAATTTTCTGAATGTTCAGGCGTTAGGCGACTATGCTGTGGATTTAGCACTGCTTTCATGTGAGAGAAAATTTGCTCACAGGAATAGGTTGATCCAAAAGCTGAAAGAAGAGCAAAAACAATTTTCTTCAAACAGATGTAATAATTCGGAAGGGATGTCCAACAGCTGAGAATAGCTGCAGACTTTTCTAGATTTTCATTTTCCAGAGACTTCCGTAGTTCAACAAATTTTGATGTTCATAATTCTGAAATCTGAAGTCAATCTGTTGCATTTTAAAGTCATCAATATCCATCCAACTAAATAGTTCCAACTGGGTAGTTTCCAAATCAATTATATCAGGCTTAATGAGATACGAAAATAAGGATCCATGAATGTGGAAGTCTTTACTTAGTTTATCAAATTCTGCTTTGAGTGCTTCAATGTACTCTTGAAGCTCATCTGCATTTACTTCAAATTGATTTGAGAGATTCTTCACATTAGGGAAGTACTTGAATGCTTTGATGTTGATATCACAGGTAAAAATGTCTAGTTTCATTGTAAATGCTTTCCAATAGCTGAAAAGATCAAGTACTGTTTGTCCCTGTCCTTGTAATTTCAGATTAAGTTCATTTAAATGCGTGCTAATGTCAGTGAGAAACATCAACTTTAACACCCAGTTTTCATCATTCAGTTCAGGAAAATGTTTCTTTTTTTCATTAAGAAACACCTTAATAGCTCCAAGACAACTGACAAATCTATTTAAAACTTTGCCTCGACTAAGCCAGCGAACATTGCTGTATAGCAGAAGATCTCTATATACACACTCAATTTCTTGTAAAAGAAACTTGAACTGCCTGTGAACCAGTGAAGAATGAGAAATTATAAAGTTGACTATTTCAACAACAGTTGTCATCACAGAGACCAAATTCAGAGATGAGGTCTTTGCACATAGGCTCTCCTGGTGTATAATACAATGAAAATTCAAAAGTTTGCGGCCAACATGATTTTCAAGAAGTATTACAAATCCTTTCTTCTTGCCAACCATTGCAGCAGCACCATCGGTTGTCACACAGAATAACTTGTTTAAGTCTATGTCATGCTTAGCAAAATAACTAATAAATGCAGTCAAAATGTCTTCTGCTTTGGTTGTGTCATGAAGTGGTAATAAGCAACACAACTCTTCATAAATGTGATTATTTTCAGGATATCTTGCAACCAAGGCTAAGCGAGACATTTCGTTTAAATCAGTGCTTTCGTCAAGCACAACACTAAATACTTGAGATTGTTTTAATCCAGATATTTGTTTAGTTGTTACATTTTCAGCTAAATCAGTTATGCGCCTCTCAACTGATCTTGCAGAAATTAGTATTTCTCTAATACGAGTGAATATAATCTCCTTATTTGGTAAATCACTGAATAAAATTTCAGCACTGCTTAAAAAAGTTTCTTTGATGTATTCTCCGTCTGTAAACGGTTTCCCTTTCAAAGCAATACATTCAGCTATTTTATAACTACATTCAGTAGCTTTAATCTTCATTCCAACTGCTTTGCTCAAAATACTAGTTTGTTTTTCGAAACCAGAAATAATTTTTTTGATAGCTTCACTTTTCTCTTCTGAGGTTTTAAACTTAGACTGGTGTTTTGTTTGAAAGTGTCTTTGTACACTAGATGTGCGACACACAACACTTTCACAACAGAAAGTACACACAGCACGATCTTTTTGTCCAACAAATCCATATTCTTTTGTCCAATTTTCTTGAAATGGTCGATGATCAAGTTTCCTTTTCTTTGCAGCCATATTTAACTAAAATTATCTTCTGGAAATATAGATAAATCAGCAAATATCAATGCCAACATTTACATATAAAACACTACTTATAAGCAGCAAAAAACTTTACAAAGATATAACATTTTTTAATGAATTGTTTAAGAGCACACTCAGCAAACACATCCGGTTCACATGCATAGTTATCTGAATTACCGAGTCCTTCAGATTTTCAGATATTAAATACATAAATACACACATAAATTTGTCCGTGTAAATGCAGAATTATATATCTACATACGTGCATATGAGAGGAAAACCGTCAGTAAACTGTCAGCTATAACTAGTCATAATGACACTACAATGCCGATCGCTGTACACAGCTTGTTTAGAAGCGTGGGCCTTAATTATATTGACGTTTTTTCTAAGTAGATCTAGGAACTAATAAAAATATGACCATCTAAGTTTTTTTATACAATGGATATATTTAGATTAATCAATATGAACCATATATATTATTCAACTACCGGCATTCGGCCTTTGTAGATCTAGATCTGCAAATTTGCAGCACGTGACCGGAAAGTCGTAACCAATGTTCATATTAGAAAACATTTATAAAATGCAAAAACCAACGTTGTTCTATAGTGGGTATCGTTAAAATATCACCTGAAAAATTATATCTGTGCTTGTATACAACGAAATCCAAATATACACACAACAGGTTTTAAAGCAAATGCGCCACAATTTTTTATGTAATAGAATTTTGATCTCGCTAGTTGACGTTACTGTCGTTAGTTTCTGAGATTTCGCATATAGACTGTTCCCTGACCTACTTAGACTGCTGTTACAACAAGTCTGGATAAGTCTGTGGCTGGAACCCTGCTACGCCCAAGTGCCGAAATGAGCGAGGAAACCCCTCTAATCGATTTATAATCAACTTTATACAGGAAACGTGAAGAGTCTGCGTGCCATTTGAAATTGCTTGGCGTGCCAAGTGTGGCACGCGTGCCATAGGTTGCCGACCCCTGGTCTATACTCTCTTCATATGGTCTGTTATATCTGACTCCCTCCCTGGTTTATTTTATTGTCAAATTCTATAGGATGGTGGTTTTATTTTTGTCTCCTATATTGTTAACAGACCATATCTTAATAGACTTATATCATCATGATTTGTTTATGTTAAAAGCAAGTTTCTTTTTAACTGTGTTGTTAATATAGTTTGAATTTTCCTGGATGGAAATGTTTTATGGCTTATTGATGTACTGTTAATGTAATATATTTGCATGCCCTTTGAGGGTCAGAGCACAGGGTCAGCAATTGTACAGTACCCTTGAAACAATTTTCAGTTTAAGGGCCTTGCTCAAGGACCCAGCAGAATAGAATCCCTTCTGGCAGTAACAGGATTTGAAATGGCAATCTTCCAGATACCAGCACCGATCCTTAGCCACAGAGCCACCACTCTGTATCAGTAGATGTATTGCCTTTTGTTGTTGTACAGTAAAATGCTTTATAAAAGACCCCTCTCTGACAAAAATAAACATGATTTTGTAGCAGGTCCCTAAATACAGTGAAAATAGTGTTATTCATTAATAAAATAGCCATCAAAAAGAAGCAGAATTTAGGGGTGGGGGTCGACTTGTTGTTAACTCAATTTTACTTTTTGTAAAAATTGATTGATTGATTTGTATGGAATGATTGTAAATAAAGCTTCAAAAAAAAAAAAGAAGAAGCTATAAAGGCCACAGAGAGATTGGCAATGAATGGGAATAGAACCCAAGCTCCTAAATCTGTGAAGCAGCAAAGCTAGTCATTGTGCCACCATGCTACTTTACTAAGATGAGTATCACTTTACAAAATCTTAAATAAGCAAATTATTCAGTAAATTGTATATAGAATGCTAAACAATATAGAATGCTAAGCCATGGAAAGACAAAACAAAGAAAACTCTATTAGACCACAGAAGCCTAATGGAACATTATGAGAATTCTTTCCTCCACATTACTATGTATTTCCAAAAGGCCCTTCTAAACCATATGGCTCAAAGCACCAGTTCGTCTCACATTATCTTAGTTAACAGCTGAAATGTCAGTATAAGATCAAAAATAAATACCCTTTTGAAAATAGTCATGTGACTATATAAAGCTGGCTAGCCAGTGGTAGTTGTTTCTTTATTTTTTTCTTTAAGGAGGCAAAACTACTGTAAACTTGTATTTTGCTCTAAATAAGTGCTTCCCTTTTTAAAGTCACAAGTAAAAGGCAAAAATACTTTTTTTTTAACTTTTTTTTTCATTTTTACATGTCACAAACTGCAAGTTTGCTGTTGCATTAAATTAAAAAGTTTAAACCTATATTACAAAATATTTTTATGTTTTTGTTCAGTGTACACAAGAATAATTAGCTTCCTCTAATCAGCAGATGTTGACAAGAAAAACTTCAAGCATCGAATCAGCTTGTGGCTTACTGTATCTAGGTCAATGTATTCTTGAAAATCTGAACTTATGAACTTCCTGAATTCTACAGGAAAATGAAGTCAACACTCCAAGGCCTTGGCTCAATTATTATACTCAGAGGAGGCATCTTAAAGGAAAACAGCATGTCTTTGTGTAAAAACAACATTAGCAGCTTCAAAACTGTCCTCAAAGTGCTTCATTAGCTTTCTAAAGTAAACATGCATGTTTGTTTTTGAATGTTTCTTTGTTAGTAGGTTTATCCATTCTTTACGATTGTTGACACCATTCAAGTAAATCAAATCAAACTTGCCAGAGGATACTTTTTCATTCACAGATCATTCACACGGTACTTTTTGACTCAAACTTTTCAGTATACTTTAAACTACAGACCACAACCTGACTCTGTTTAAACACTTGGTAGAAGCAACCTTAGATAGATAAACTTTCTACCTAGAAGCATCCTCTTTCCAACATCTATTTAGCATTTAATTTGATTTAAGTATAAAACAAAGATTTCAAGAACACCAGTAATGGAAAGCTTTTCTGGGAATCCAACCCAGAAGCACGCACTGGCTTCCTAATCAGACGCCTCTAGAGCATGATCGCTGTAGCTGCATAAGTACACATGCTTACAAAACTCCCTCCCTTCCCCTCTTACTCATGCTACAGGAAACCCTACACCTTAACTGACATGTAGTATGAATTCACTTCTAGTATCCTTCCTTTGCAAAATCCATGAGATACACACCAATTTCAAATAAAAAGACAAACTTTTAAGGAAGAAGGTGAATTAGAATACCAAAGAGTGACACTCCACAAGATTAAATTATGTGTATATTCTTTCATGTACAACAACAGTTATGTTATGAACTGGAACAACAAATCATTCAGAGAAATGCAATTTGGATATATTAAGATCTGGTCTGCTTTTTTACCCCAGTTCAAACATTTTTTTTTAATATTCATTAAAGTATTAACTAAAGTGATTTCTGTTGCCTGTCAAGATAAAAAAATAACACAAAAATAGTGATTAACATAGTTTCAAAGAGTGCTCAGCTAACAAAAGGTTGACAGGAACAAGGATGTCTGCTATCTGACAACATATACAGGTAAGTTCCCCATGAAACATCCAGAAGTGAAAGAGAGATCCTTGCTGGAAGGGAGAAAACTTGACTTACTAGTGTAAAGAAGCAGCAGCTGCTGGGAGCCAATAACCCTGTCATACATGGTGCCCTGAAAGAACATTAGGGGGGAAATGGTCCAAGATATGCTAATAATACCTGGCCCTTATCCTAGAAAGTGTGAGATAAACCATGGAGAGATAACAGAAGACCTCAAGTCTTTCTGTTTGACAAGTCCTAGTACAAGCAGGGGAAGTTAAGGCCAGGTTGCCCATTCAAGAGAAAGGTCAAAAGCAAGTATTAGGAGATGACTATTCCATTGTCTAACCACTAGGATACATCATACTGTCCCTAAGTGTCACACATTTTCATTTGCAATTTAATGGACAGTTTTAAGGGCAGCTCAAAGAGACAGACTCTAGAAATTTAGATTCCAGATTAGTTCTGATATATTCCCAAGAAATGCTGGGACACCCTCCCATCATCGGCACAGCACAGCAAGGTTATTATAGTTTTGCCTTTTTATATTAATTTTTATTTCCATAATGTTTTTGTCCTAATTCGGAAATTCAGTTTTAGTTTTCCTTCATTATGTATTTTTAGTTTTAGTTTAGTTTTTATTTTACAAAGACATTTCTATTTTATTTTTATATATATTAGTTTCAGTTTTAGTTTTAGTAATTATAGTATGGTTAAAGAGCTACTATGGAGTTTAGTTTTTGTGTCACAATGAAACAGAACTATACACTTAACGGGTTTGGATATAATATGAATTTAATGTTAGTGGAACATTACACAACACAATTTACTATTTGGTTTTGTTTTTATCTGATAAAAACAAGCATAATCAAAACCAGGTACTGAATATGAACAATTTTACATAATTTTATAATTTTTTAAATATTTTCTATTTCATTTGTGCTGAACAAATCTGTGCTTTTTTTCCTTTTCCTTTCATTGCCCAGAATGGGCCAATTTGTAATGAACTTTAGGTGAATTTTAAGGTGCGACTTTTTTTACTCTAAATGTCTACAGCACACAACATATCCTGCTCCAACGACAATTTGCTTATAATGAATGCCTTCAATATTTCATTCAAAAATCTCAAAACACTGGGCTTTGTTATTTTCTACTAGCCATATTGATCTCTGATTCCATCTCAGTCACAAACAATTTATAGGCAGAAGTTTGCACCTGCAGGCCTGGAAAGATATAAAACATCATAAAAGAGATTCTACTGTGTTCTGACAGGTGTGACCATGAAAATCATGGGGTTAAGGAAGAACAGGACTCTTAGGCTTGAATCAGTGTGCTTACCCCACCTAGCTTTACTGAGGGAAACAAAGAAAAACAAGCATGTAGGGTGAAGGTTAGGGACAGTGAGACTTGAATAGACCATGCATAAGTACAGTAAACCCATAATGAGCAGAGCAAGAGCAGGTTATAAGAGTATGGACAGGCACAGAATGACAGAGACAGCATCTGAGATTAAGAACAATTTATACATTATCTAAACCTGTTTATCCAGAGCAGGATCACAGGAACCTGGAGCCTACCCAAGCAGGTTTGGATGCAAGGCAGGAAAAATCCCTGGTATGCAATATGTATGATATGGCTGATGTTAAGAACAAAAACAATATGATATTTCAACTATCTGATTTGAGAGAGAGAGAGAAACATTGAAAAAATGGGGACATATATTTTAAAGCATAATTCTGCTATTGAATTATTTTCACAATATCAGGTATTTTGAGCTGTGAATATGAACTAAAAAAGTAAAATTAATAAATATAGAATACATACAAAAACAAATTAGTATGTTTAGCTTTTCATCACTTGGCAGACTCTCTTCCCCCACCTACCTGTAGTTCAGTAGAGACATTGCCAACTCGGGAATTTTACAAGGTTTGTATTGCTTCTTTGTTAAATGACGTTTCTAAAGCAAAAGTAATTGGTCAGCAACAATATGCTGATCTTGTATGATGACCTAGTCAGTGCCTCGATCAGTGCTGTTTTATTTTCAAAAATCGGGAGTGGTCTCTCCTAGACTTTCTCGTGTACTCAGATATGGGGATGGATATTTGAGGACTAAACCTCAAGACAATTATTATATTATGTGCATTAAAGAACCATCAAATCAAACGAATGATATACTGAACAATTATTATAAAGTAAAGTTGAATAAATTGGACTTTGCAGCTGCATGAATAAAAAAAAATCAAGTATGTGTTCAGGTAAAATACCACTTCCGGTTAATGGATTTGGCCCAAAAGTTAATACAGATCTACAGTTTTGGTGTAACAACCACATGCCAAATTTCATCCATCTCTCTAGTTGTGTTTTTGAGATATTGTGTTTATACACACACAGACATAATTCCAAAAAATTGTATTTTCAGACTCAGTGAGTTCTAAAATGTCAAGATTCATCAAAATGTCGAGTAAAATGTTTTTAATGATTAGTATGCTTTCTCTATACTTGGTATACTTCGAGTGCGAAGTGGCAGGTGAATTACTATCAACAAAAAGCAGGCACCTGAGAAATAAACTGAAACGTTACTCACTCGTGATTTTTCTGTCTATACGGTAAAGTTTTTGTTAAGCAGCACATTCCGATTTCAGGCGTTTGAATTACATCTTGATTTACAACAAGTGCACAGAAAGGCGGCACATGAATTGATTTCTATTTCACAAGCTTTACGCACCCGTATTTAGCTTGCTCTGTCATTGCAAATGTTGTGTGAAAATCCGCCCTCCATCACCAGCCACTGTTCACTGGATGAATACGCGTGGGCAGCTCAAGGTGGATGGCTTTCAGTTTTAGAGTTAAATATTATAAGGGTTAGAAACTAACAGCAAGAAAATGAATTCAAAAACGAAAACTAAAATTATGTTTAGTAAATGATTTTATTTCAGTTTGTCTTTCCAGCTACTTTAATAGTTTTGTTTAGTTTTTCATTTCAGTTTTGTTAATTATTTTATTTTAGTTTGTGAAAATGTTTAACAATAGTTTCAGTTTTGATTTTAGTTTTCGTTAACTATAATAACCTTGCAGCACAGGATGACCCTATGGGTTCTAGAACCAATATAGACTGTCTTTGGATTCAAATATTTTAAACAGCATACACTCCAGTATTTAATCCTAGGTTAAATCTGAATAGTCCAATGTGAGTATTAAGCGCAAACTTACTGGTATATCCTACACACACCCAGATTTGCAGCACAATGAGGGACATGCCATACTGTCTATAATTTTTAAGGCTTGCGGATGTCTTTTTTATAAATTATGTCTAACTAGATGTAAATATTTAAAAAGAAAGTACTAGAAATCTGCTTAGTCCTCTTTGTCTCAGTATCTGCAAGTTGGTAATGAGATGCTTCATCCACTGATATGGCCCCAGGTTTCAGTCATAGCTAATGACCCCATGTTCTACATATAAAGCACTCTTAAACACTGACCATGTACATGCTCACTGCCTTCTTCAATTACTTCAAGTAAATGCTATCAGAGCATAAGAACATCTTACAGAATTTCCAGCTCACCTCTTGAAGCTGAATCTCTGATTTTATACCATCGTCCTTTATTACCAGTCCTGGGGTTAAAGTAGACAGTACTATTTTGTGGAACTTTCCACCTGGGTTTGCCTGTGGTACCATTGGTCAAGATGTTCAAATGACGTTAGAAAGGACAAGTATTCTATTTGGTTACTTGCTTTCATTTGTTACTCCTGTGTTTAATTTACAATGAACAGTTTTCTAAATAATATTGAAATTATATATTAAGATTATGTGTTGAGTCATTCTTTGTTAATAATTACACAGCAAGATATTTGCAACACTTCTCTTAGATTTATTTTGCATTTCAGTTGTCCTATAATCAATATTTCTATCTCTAGTTTATCATTATTATATTCCTCTTACTTTGTAAAATGCTTTGTGGCTATGTTCTCTGTGAAATGTATTATGAAATGAACATGCACCAATGGACTTAAAGAACCTAAAAAGTCACACTCAGTTTTTTATTGGAGGCTCTTCTTTCAGGGTGAAAACAATAACAATAACATAAAAAGTACCATCACGTGACAAAACAATTATGTCGTCTTAGCTTTGCAGTAGTTTTAGCATCAAGTCCCACTCTTGGTAGCAAAAGCATTGCACTATGATAAGCATTATTTTACAATTTCCACATGTGCACCACAAATCACAAGCTGTTCTGAGTTTCATATGTATGCAGGCTGTAGATCTCATATGTTTGTATCTTCAGAAGCATCTAATCAAGTAAGATTTAGTAACAAATCTCCGTCTTCATAGTCAAAAATATCAATGGGATAAAATAACAGCTTGTTCATAAATAATCTGAAAAATTAACATTTCTAGGAAAAAAGTATAACCTGCTTGTTCAAATCAATTAACCACAACCATGAGGGTAAAGGTTATATCTTATTTTTATGGGAAGTAATGTGGATAGCTGGAGTTCATGTATGTATTGCTAATTTTTATTACTGGTTATTGTGCTTATGTCTGTGCATGTGGGATAGCATAAAATATATGTCTGGCAGGCACGTTGTGAATTTTAGTGTACTTGTGTTGCTGGCTGGCTGGGTTTGGTACTGGTCATTTTAACACCAATGTGCTTTTCACTGGAAATGAAGTACTACTACTACTGCTCCTACTACTATCACTACAATTACTAGTACTATTATTACTACTTTATAATGGCGGTGTTTCATCAAAAAAATAATATTTTTCTAAAACATTATGGATATGCAATATTATGATATGCTATCTTGAGACATGAATCAATATTCAGAAACATTCCCATCTTTGATACAAAAGTTCTAATGCTTTAGCTTCACCTTTCTGATACCTCATTAACCCACACTTTAAGCCACTTGGGGAGGCTTTTTATTTATAAATAATGCTTCAACTAACAATGCAGTGTTCTGGGGAAAATTAATGTATGCTAAGAAGATCAAAAAAATCCTTTAACTTTAAAAATGTCAATCCAGTCTTTAGTCTCTGGATAATCTTTCATTGTCACAGGAACCTAAATTGTATTTGTTTCTAAAATCACATATATTTTCTCTCATATACTTTCACACTAATATTAATTCCTGCATGTAGCATCGACAATTTGGAAAGTATAATATTCTGTTTAATAAGTCTTGATACAACTCCCAGAATCAGTCATAATCTGTGCATCCAGGTTAAGGAAATAAAATGATTTATTATGTTATGTATTGTTATGTTATGTTATGTGTGAGTGTCTAGTTAAATGACTGTTACATTGGACAGTAAGCTTCAATAACTGCATATAAAAAATAGTGCACTAAGGTGGCATGTATATATGCAGAGAGAAGGATAAATAAAGCTTAGATATCATGATGTGGCTTCTTAGTATGATAGGGTCTACCACAGGAAGAAACACAGAGTAATACTATCATATAACAAAAACAGTTTTACAAGTGTGTTTTAATATTTACATCTTGATTAAAATATTTAATTTTAATAAGCTTAAAGAAGCATACCAGTTACAAAAAATGGCTTAGTTTCTTACTCTGAAAACAATTAGAGACATTGTAATATTATTTTAAAACAGGGTGACTGTATACAAAATGGTACATGAGCTATGGGCTTCAAGCTCACTCAATAAGACACTGATCAAGTAAATGCTTAATTGTAACGCTAATGCTAAATATATTGTTTTAATGCTGTAAGTGATTCTGCAGTCTGCACTCACCTTGTCAGAGCAAGTGTTGTCATCCGGCCCTCCTCCAATTACAAAAAGTTTGTTGACACAGCTGGCCACAGCAGGAGAACTCACAGCTTCCTTCAGAGGAGCCACCTCTGTCCAGCGATTTGAGAACGAATCGTAGCATTCAACGCTGCTCAAACGGTTCTGACCATCATAACCTCCAACCACATAAACCTAAAAGCAAATAGAGAATAAACTTTAAGAATAGTTATTTAACTGGACACGCACTGCAAAATTATAGTTCTATTTAAGTTTGAATTTTTCTGAAAATGCGTAAGGTGAAGGATCAGGATTGATCATAAAATTGTTGTATATTTTTTTTATTGATAGACTTTTATACAACAATTAGGCGGACCCGCCTTTTAAGGCGACCGACTTTTAAGTTGACCACTTCTTAAGGCAATTCAATATGTAGATCAATTTGATATTTTATACAAACTCATTAATTTGGTTATATTGCATTTGAGCGGTATTACTTTAATACTCGTAATTTCTGTTATTTTTGTGATGAAATTTAAACTTTTTTTCTATATTGAAGTCGCCCTTTTGATCCCCCTTATATTTACTACGCGGTGAGGCATTTGTACTCCATCAATATTAATTATTTCCAGAGACATAATTTTGTCTATTTTTCCAGCGCATCGCGCACAAAAGCATGGGAATGATGGGAGCACCAGAACTCTGCTCACATTATGTCGCTTCATACTGCAAGCTGCAAGTAGTAAGTGTGATAAGCGGAATACCGCTACGCTTTCCACTCACGGGACGGAAGGACAATCCCGACCGCTTTTATATAGTAAGAAAGAAGAAGAAGATATCCCACAGTCTGGAGTAGAAAATCATCTTTTACCTGGAAAAACGAAACTACAAATCCCATCGTGCATTGCAAAATGGACGGGGCGTGTGTGAAACTCCACGCCTGCGTAGCACTCACGGGACGGAAGGACAATCCCGACCGCTTTTATATAGAAGGATGGATACAAGTCTTTGATCCATTAAACCGTATGTGTTTGTGTGTCTTCATTAGGTAATAAGCACCAACATCAAATCCAAGACATTAATCTAGAATTAAAGAAAAAATTAAAAATGACCAGCATTATAATTTCATTTAACAATATAATGTACTTCTTATAATTAAAATATTGTATGGTTATATAATAAAAGAATGATATAAGAGTATTGTTTAGGATTAGGATTAGGTAGACTATTATCCATTTAGCACAGGGGTCCTCAATCACGGTCCTGGAGAGCCGCAGTGGCTGCAGGTTTTTGCTCCAACCCAGTTGCTTAATAAAAAGCACTTATTGCTAAAGTAACACTTCTGCTTCACTTTAGTGATTTTGAGCCCTTATTGCTTAATTTTGTCTTAAACAGCTATTTTAATTGCTCCTTATTATCAATAACATGCAAATGACAAGAGAGAGCAGTATTTCTCCATTTAGCTTATTTACATTTACACCTGTGTGTATTTATCTGCACTATTGGGTTTAATTAAATACTTGGAAGAAAAATGAAGAGAAAAAAGTGAAGGACTGAGAATTACTCGTCCATTTTAGCCTTCAAATCATTTGCATGATAGAAAGGGAAAGAAAATCTAGGATATGAGAATGACCTGACATAGCAGAGTTAATTTAATTTCATAGCTTGTTAGTGCTTTATTGGCAAGAATTGCTTTCTAATTAAGCAACCAGGTCAGAACAAAAACCTGCAGCCACTGCGGCTCTCCAGGACTGGGATTGAGGATCCCTGATTTAGCAGCATCCCTATAAGTAACATAATTTGCAATGTTTATAGCTATAGGAATAAAAGAGTTCTTAAACATATTGCTCTTTACCTTTGGAAACCTGAACCTACAACCTGATGGCAACAGCTGGAATTCAGAGAAAAGAGGATGGCTACTGTCTGACAGAATTGAGATGGCTTTCTTTCTAACCTGTTTACAATACATTTCAGTGATAGAGGTCTGCTGTAAACCAATAATTTTACAGCAAATTTTAATAATGTTATTAAGATGATTTATATTCTTGTTGCTGAGATTGCCAAATCAACATGAAAGCAAGTGTAACAATGGACTCAATAAAGTGCTTATAAAAAAAGTGTTATTATGGTTTTGTTCACTTTAAAACAGCTGAGTTTCCTAAAAAAATAAAAGTTATGACTGCCCTTTTTTTACAGATTTGCACTGTGTTAAGATCAAAGTTTAGTTTATTGTCAATTATTGTTCCCAGATATTTGTAGTGCTCTAAAGTCTCCACTGTCTGCCCTTTAATTAAAGTTGACACAGTGGATGGTGGAAAGCACCTGAAAACTACAACCATATCTTTTGTCTTAGAAATATTTAGTTGTAAATTGGAGCAATCTCACATTGTACAAAATCATTGACAATAGGTCCATAGCTGTCTTCCTTATCTTGATGAAGAATAACAATGATAGAGTTTTCTGCACATTTCAGGATATGTCTATCCTTGTGTAAACATCTGCAGCCATTAGTATATAGGATAAATAAAAGAGGAGATAAACAGCAACCTTGGGGAGTGCCCCACAGTTGTACTTAGGCTATCAGAGAAACAACCATTGACACTCTTTGTGTTCTGTTTGTTAAAAAGTCCATAATCCACCCCACCAAGTTAGGGTCCAAAGAGAACTGATCAATCAGTTTCTAAACTAAAATTGGTATTTTAACATGTGGTATTATTATAAAAATTATTTACAGTGTTTAACTAAATGATACCTGAAACCAAGAAATTTAAAAACTCATTTTACATGTTATTCCAACAAGGAACAGTATTTTAATATGAAAGTTGATAGGTTTAATTAGAAGACACTAACTACATAATCTGATAATAGAGGCCACTTTCTTTAATATGTTTTACACCAGAATCACTCTAGTCAATACATATTTGGCTTTTGCTGTTGCTGAAACTTGTTAAGTACTTTCTTATGACCATTTATTTGCTCAAATTATATTGTACTCTATTTCTTCAATTCATTTGTACTATAAAAAATGTTCAAACTAAATGCACAGAGCAACATTGAGCTTTAATCCTATTGACCATGCAGCCTGCCTAAAATGTTAATTTATTCATTCATTTTCAAAATCTGCTTATATCTATACAGGGTTAAGAAAATCAGAATGACAGCCAAAGACATGAGCCAACCTAGCACAGAATGACAGCCAACGCAAGATACACTCCCTCACATGCTCAAACTCACTCATACCTACCAATTTAGGGACACAACCAATCCTAGCCTGTATATATTTGTAATGTTTAACAAATCCCAAAACATGGTAAGAGTGTGCATATCCACGGAGATAATAGTCATGCTGAACTTTGAAACCTGAATCGTTGTCTTGTGAAGTAAAAGCACTACACACTCTGTATCCCATGCTTAAAAAAAAATCCAAGAATTTCAGAATTGATTTCAGAAAACAAAAATGATGTAATTAAATCATAGATAACCCAAATGTTCTTTTGATATCTTTTTGTACAACTTAATTTAGAGACATATAGAAACTGCACTCAAGCTTAAGAGGGGAATTGACATTGGGCATCCCCTGCACAGTGCATTTGAGAGGCATATCTGCTTTTAATGCTCATATGTAAACCAGCTTGTTTCATCACCAACTGATAGAGATATATATATATATCTCTATATATAATCTTCATTTGGATCTTGATCTTTGTTTGTCCGCGAATGAATTAGAAGAAGAAGCACTAGATGGCAGTAGAGAGACAGCTAAAACATAGGCATTGCATTAAGAATCTCCCACAGGCTTATACTACTGAAGACTGTAGTACTCCAGTCACACCTCAAAACACAGACATTCAAACTAAACAAATTGTTGTGCTTTAAATTAACTAAAGAGATCTTCATTTAGATCTTGATCTTTGTTGGGATACCTATGTGTCCCCCTTTTATAACCATTGCTCCGTGTATATTGCCTTACTCTTTGGATTGCCAAAAAGCAACCTGCGAGATTGGAGAAAGGTTGAGAAGACATCGTGAGAGGAAACGATAGGCATCGTGAAAACGAGATGGACTGTGAACGGACAGAAGCAGAAATGCTCTCACACCACCACATAATTACTATTCGGACAGTGTTTCTGAGTAGGCCATTCCTATCAAATCAATGTCCAAGGGTTTTCTTTTGTAATTTTGTTTCCCTTATAAAAAATCATAATGCTGTGCGACGAAGGGCCCAGTGTACGACTGGCAGCCGCATTTACACAGGGAGCCCTTCACAGACAACTTTAACATGCGCAACGTAGTTGGGCGCACATGGCTAATATTTTATACATTGTTTAATAGCATATTACAAGCATTAGTGTAAAGATGGCATAATGAGAGATTAAATCATTTAGTAAGAGCTCAAAAGGAAAGCAACAATATAACCAAATAGAAGCAAACTGTGCCAAGGTCGAAATTTGCACACCCCATATGCCATATGCAAGGTTTCATATTGCAAACATGAGTAGATAGTTTGTGTAAGTCATAAATGAAAAAAACTGAAGGTTATTAACTTTACTTCTGTTTATTAAAACAAAATTGTCTTTAGTCTGACTAATTTTCAGGTGAGTTACACTATAAAAAAATATACCACAAAAATTATTGGTGCTAAACGCAGTGGCGTAGCTAGGGGTGGCCCACCCTGGGTGGCACATTTTTGGGGACGGCATTATTGGCTAAAAGGCTCAGTACAATTCGTGTGTAAGCAGCAGGGTTTGGAAAAATATCACTCAATTCTCTGATTTTTATCCACAAATGCTTCAAAAATAACTTTCAGACTGTCCTTCTGTGACGGCATCAGACACAGCTGTTGAAATTTATGAGGCAATAACAAAAATAAACATAAACATTACACCGGTAATACTTTTTAGGAAGATAAACAACTAATTTACAATTTATAATTTAATTTCGGTATCAATCTGAATGCATTCTTGCTCTGCGCAGAAAACATCCCCACCTATCACTTGTACACTACACTGGTTCTGGTTTTCACAGCGTAATTATATTAAACTAATAATTAGAACATGGCTTATCAGTGCGTCTATACTATACTCTTGTCTAGTTGATGCTTATAAATAATTATATGTGAAAAATTATTGCTGTTTCTCTATATATGAATAAATCCACGCAAAATTTATCTTAATTTTTCTCTATATGTCATTTTAATTTTATACTTAAATAAGTTAACATATTCAGATATGTTAGAGGGTGGCAAATTGAAGCACCGCCCCACCCAGAGTAGCACGAACTCTAGCTACGCCACTGGTTAAACATAGCATTACCTAGCAATACTGTTGACCGGCACATAACTTGCTGCATCCAATATGAACATTCCACCCCACTTAACCTGCAGGCACAGAAAAACTATCTACTTTGCCTACAACAATTTTTATTTTATCAACTTAGCATTGCATGCTGTGGGCAGTGTAAAAATTTTGTGCAATGATTTCAAGATCTTATTTAAAATGTGTTTCCTAGACTAGTTTCATGTAGACCAACTACTATTTCAAATTGCACTTCACAGAAACAAGAGGTAAGCTTGAAAATAGACGCAGATACCTCTATTTGGCTTATAACAAAACAAATACTTTACAGTGATCTATGACATCAAAAGAAAGTAATGATATAATCACATGCATTTAAAAAAAAATGTTGAAACAGCAGCTGCACTCTGTGGTCCTCCACCTATTATTAAGTATAATAGTGCATTTCTCTATGGTGCTTTTTATTAAACTTTGTTTGGTTTCAAAGGATTGCAGTATTTTTTGTTTGCTTCATTTCTGAGAACAAAAGAAAATGCCATTGGCTTAACCTGCCAAAAGCTTAACAGACATCACTGACAGTCATCAGCAGAGTTAGAGTTGTTGGAAAATCTTAACTTTCTTTTAATGATTTTCTAAAGAAAGGTACAATAATGCCAATTGGGTTTATTTACACAGCAAACACATGATAACATAGTAAAGCAGACATCTGGATTAACTATCCTACTCCCATTTTAACTGGGTCAGACAAACAAGCTCATGAAGAGAACACCAGAGTTGTTTGTAATAGAATAGGTAGTTGATTTGTTTTTTTCCAATAGTTTATCCTGTTAATACCTGCATACTAACTTCATAATCAGACACCTCTGTACCCACACTTCACAAGAGGCACTTGAATTTACAGGCATATTTTTGAAAGAAACCATTCTTCAAAATAAATGTCTTTTGCATTAAGATTAACTATTTTCTTGTAAAGACATGCCCAGCCACTCCTGTTATGTGCCTGTTTTGATAACTGATGAAATGCAGATATCTGGAAAGAGCACATTTAACTTCCAATGGTGAGCATTAATTATCTTTATTATGCATATTTTTTCTTTCAAAAACAAAAGATAAGGAACTAGCTCTATTTAAACAGCAATTTCTGTGCACTCACTGCCAGACAGGGGAAATTAAAGCCCTGTATCTGATGCCAACTGCATGGTTGACAAAAGGCACAGACTCGCTTGGTTTTGATTAATTTTTATTTAGAGAAATGTGGGGTATGGTGATGATTTATTTTGCATATAGCTGTTGCTTGCTCAGTTATTATTGCCATAATGTTGAGTCTTGAATGCAGTTCTTGTTTTGTAGATTAATTGTTTAAAAACATGATTAAGTCTAAGTAGTAATTTTAAAGCAATTTATAATGAAGGACTGTCTTGTTAGCAAGTTACTCCGACTTTCTAAAGAACGGGCTTTCTCAGACACTTGAATTAAGCTTTCTCTTATTTGGCTATATACTTTACATGTACTACCATTGAGATCTGAGATCCAAAAAATAAATAAAAATTTTTAGGCTGAAATGCACTAGCCAAAGGAATTTCAAAATGTACAAAAATACTCTAATAAAAGATAAGGGAAGCAAATTTCATCGGACACAAGATGACACAGGTCTCTCAGTAATTCATTTTGGCACACACTTTCTAAGTAATCTTCTAACTGCTTGAATATATGAGCAATGAGTATAGTCATATTAACCTTACGGTAATCATTTTTTGCCATTGTTAATTTACACTAAATCACAACTGACTACTGCTAAATTAGATTCATGGACCACAGGCACCAGAGACTATTCAAGAAGCACTGGACACAAGTCTGGAACTAACACAGGCTACTGTAAAACACAAACACACAAAGAACACAATTCAGAGAAAATAAAAATGTATGCAAATGGTATTAGAATTTTTCCCACTTGTGATGTCTCACCATCCTACTTCACTGTGCACATGTCCATATCCAGTATAGTAAGTGTTTTGTGGGAAATGCAAGGATGCTGTTGATTTCCTTCTTAATTTGTCCAAAAAGCAATGAAAGATATATACTGTATTTTGTGTAAAAATAAAAAGCAAACTAAGCACATTAACGGTGTATAACATTGAGTGGAAGTCCATTGTAAGGAAACACTAATACAAACACTAACTGAATAATGTGCCAGTTTAGATTTACTACTTAACCTAAAATGGAAAAGAGATACAATACAAAAATGACTACATTATTATTATTATTTTTATTGTTGTTGTTATTACTGCTACTACTAACACACAGCTCTTTGGGATAGAAAAGGAAAACTCAAGTGACATAAACACCCTGAGAACAGAAGACTCCACACAACCAGTGACTGGGCTGGAACTGAAACCTAGACATTTGAATTAACCAAAGAAATCTAAAGGCTGCAAATGGTTTCTACATAAATGCAACTGTATGGCTTATAACACCAAAAGACGATTTGAGATCCATTGATATACTGTATCCAGATTTTTTAACTGCTTCATTCCACATAAAAACATTGAAACAATTTAAAAATTCAAGCTGTTTTGAATATCTTCGTAGTAATTTATACTATTTCATATCACCTCAGCAGGCTGGGTGAAACAGCAACTAATGTACAATAACAAAAGCTTGTTTTTTTTTTGATCAACAGTCTACCAAAAGATTAGTTTTTCAATGGGAGTGTCACCATGTTGACAAGAAACAGCCTTTAAATTAAAACTTGCTAAGCATGAACTGAACTGAATTCTATAAACAAATTATGCAGACATTATCCCATTGACTTCAAAGGTAAAAAAAGCTTATGATAATAATCTTTCAGTTGATCAATACTGGCCCAATGACAAATCTGTTTAAAAAGAGACAAGACTAACCTTGCTTCAGGCAAGTCTATTTTGATATGATAAAAGCTTTGACAAACATACTGAAGGAAATTTTATATAGATGACTGAAAAATTAGACCTCAGATGAGGAGCTGTATAATGTGCCTGTCCAAAAATTCAAACAGGCAGACAGATTAACTTACTGTATGTGCATGTTTCAGAGACCCAGACATAAAAATGTGATATATAGGATAAGAATGGGCATCCCGGCCAGGAGAGAATGAGAGAAGAGAATGG
Organism: Polypterus senegalus; assembly: GCF_016835505.1. Lineage (NCBI taxonomy): Eukaryota > Metazoa > Chordata > Cladistia > Polypteriformes > Polypteridae > Polypterus > Polypterus senegalus. Next base: position 162,933,243 of record NC_053154.1, read on the forward strand.
ATTATTACCTGAACAAGTGGCCCGAGAGGAATGACGGATGGATTGGCTGGCTGGACAAAAAGATAACTTTGTGCCCAGCTAGTATAAAATAATGGATGGACCAGCAGAAGCCAGAACTTGGGAGCAGTTTCATCTCCAATACAGCAGGTAGCAGTGGTCCTCATGCGGCAGCCCAGTCAGGACACCTGCAGTGGTGCTTGGGAGTTTGAGTCCAGAATTGTAGACCTGTTGGGGTCCCTGGGTGTCGATAAGGGTTCCATGACAACTCCCCACATCAGTCAATTCCCCACATTCCCAACTCCCCACAATTACAATTCCCCACATCACAATTCCCCACATTGCAATTCCCCACATTGCAATTCCCCACTTCCACAACTCCCCACATTGGGATAATATTTATTATAACCATAGACTAATGTACTATATAAGACAGTCCATATAATGATACAAAAGCGTGCCCTCCGTTTCCCCACATCGAGCATTATTTTATTTAAAACGCTACTTGTTAATAAATATGTAAAAATACATTATCCAAGCATGCATTTTTATATACAATTTGCCTTTTAAAAATTTGAAACAGGTAAGTTGAATTCTATTATTTTTTGAATCTTTCTTAAAACATGCTAAAAGCGTAACATTTTTGATTTTTATCTTTTTTTAAATTACCAAAATTAAAGTTCTCAAAAATAATAGACTTTACTTATGGTGTAAAAATAAAAACACGAAATAAATCAAATAAAATTCTTCTCGCGCCTTACAACGTATCTACGTGCTCCGCGTCGCGCGCACCAGACCACAGCCAAAAAGGAAGAAGTATTGAGGCTGTCCAAGGGTATGCCAATCAACAGGATAAGATTAAGTATTTGAGAAAATTGGCCAACATGCAGTTTCCAAAGTAACCTTTGTGTTTAGTAGTTTCTGTGTACTTTAGTCATTCTTGTCAATTATTAATAGTTTTTGTACTGTACATTTAGTTTAATGATTTTTCTTTTATTAGATAAACCTGTACAGTGGAATTATTAGCAAATGGAATAGGACCTTATCTAATTCATTATTTTGTACCAAGCATATTTTGTATTAAACTCATTTGTTCATTTGTGTATATCAGTTACTTGTATTTTGTAATCAGTAATGCATTTCAATAAATTGTCATGAAATAAAACTTTTGGAGATTAATTACTACTATTTGCATTTTAGAATTCCTTCATTATATTATTAATTCAGTGCACTCCATATTATCCCAATGTGGGGAGTTGTGGAAGTGGGGAATTGCAATGTGGGGAATTGCAATGTGGGAATTGTGATGTGGGGAATTGTAATTGTGGGGAGTTGGGAATGTGGGGAATTGACTGATGTGGGAATTGTCTGGCCACCGTCGATAAGAGTGTGCTGCTGGGGAGGACCTCCCTACTTTCTTTACGGCCCAGAAGTGCTTCTAGGGAGACACAGCCTAGCACTAAGAGCATTCTCAGGTCCTGCTTAAAAGGTGAGCCCACTGCCTCACATCAATGAGTCAGATTTTGGAGGCCATGGGTAACAGTCAACTGAATGAGAAAGGAGGAAGAATTGTATAAGTATTGTGTATTTTGGCTGATTTCTAGAAGGTGCTTTGGATACGTGTTTTGCAGTGAATTAAATATCCTTTATTTTATTGTAGTACTGTGTGGTGTATTGCTGTGTCTGTGGTTTGGGGCTCCCTGGCGCAGATATACAAACAACAAATTAACAAAGCAAATCCAAACCTGCACATACCTAGATTTCACATTTTCTTAATAGAGAAGACAACTGAAAGTTCCTAATTCTGTCTCCTGTTCCTTCACAGTTGTGAATTACAGCTCTACAAGGCTGGAGGAAATAACACTAAATCCTAGCTATAATCCCAAAATGGTGCTGCTTGGAGACAAAATAATGAGATGGAAATGTGGTTTGCTAATTTAAAAAAATGAAGGAGTAAAATGTGTGCTATATGTATGAGAAAATAAGTGTAAAAATCTCAGATAATAAAGTATATTAGTGTAGAAACATGCTAGACGTAAAGTATCTAATATCAAAGTAAATTAGACAAAATAATTATGACAATAATCCATTTATCTTCCAGACTAATTTTCTGCAGTATTGATTTGCAAGGAAAAAATAATTAAACTGTGTAAAAGATCAAATTAGAAAAAAGGTACTGGTTATTTACTGTATAAGCATGAAGCCAACTGCATTTAGATATTCAGTCATCACAGCCTGCCTGGAATGAAAAAATACCATATGCTCTTGCTCTGGCTTCAGTAGACACAATAAGCCAGGTCACAGTATTTCATTGTAAGCTAAATACCCATTCTGACAACAATCAAATATAAGTATTTTGAGTGAGTTTCTCCTTTAAGAGATATCTTTTACTTTTGTAAAACAGAGAAGAGTCCTTTTTTCTATTTCCTGAGTTTGTCAGTCAGGTTAATGCTTTGGCAACTGTTTGCTCCTTCATAGTTAGGGATGCTAATGACACCAATTTTTATCTTGTTAACTACTTAAAATTTAAACAATGGGACATTGCATGGATTGCACATATTAAGAATTTCAGACAATATTCAGAACTTTTTCAAACCAAATAATTTAGTCAGCTGTAATCATTCTTAGGCTCTGTAAGTGACTACTTAGATTTAAGATTTATCAGCTTTTCAGTAAGTGTTATAGGGTGTTATATTTTTAACTTAAATACAGTATATAATTTTTTTGATCAGTTTGTTAACATGGGTTTCCAATTAATGTGAATAATACACTGTTTAATCAGTTTTAAAACTTTAATTAATTAAATAATAATAAAATAATTGTTTTCCTATTCCTTTGTCACACATGCAATCAAGGATCTCAAGCATTGCTATGATTCAAGATTGCAGTACAATGAAAAAGGTTAAAATAATAAAAAATATTTAAATAATATTTTGCTGTCACCTGTACTATTTCTATGAGATTTTTTTACCATTAATCCATCATGATCATTTCCACCAACCAACCCAAACTAGATTCACAACAAAATTAGATAGTGAAAATAAACAATGAACTGTTGAAATGAGGAAGGAGGACAAAAACCAGTCAGCTGTTTTTCTACCTGTAGATCAGGATACTTCCTGGAGGCATTATGCAAATATATTGCTACATGCTGCACATTTCGCTCTGTACTGATGTTTACCATTCTGCAGATACTGCTTAGCTAAAAGGTGAACTAATAAAAGTGGTTATATTGTTTAATAATTGTAGTATTACAGTTTTGGGTGACTTCTGAACAAAGCGCAATCTGTCAAATACAGCTAGTTCTAGATAAGCCTTACTGTTTGAACTTCCTTGGAACAGAAGCCATTCTTGACAGAGATACATTTTATTAGACCTTGCCAGTTTATAAAAGTGCAGTGCCAAAGGAAAACAGGGGGCACACGGCTGCTTAAGCAAGCAACAAATAAAAGTACTTTATATCCTCACAAATTCTTCTTCCTTAATCTAGGGACCTAAAATGTTCATTGTTAAAGGAGCTATGTGCAATACATATAGTTTTATTGACAAAATGGTTATGTTTTTAGGATCACTTAGAATTAGGAAAGACAATGTAAAAGAGGAGTCAAGTTTCTGCTTTGATATGATTTATTTAAAAAAACAATGTATTTAATAAAATGGACTAATTCAACTACCAGAAAGTTGAGAAGAGTGTGTGTTTTTGATATACAACCCAAGGCCAATGATATGTTGTAGCAAGATTCTACATGTTATGTCATTTGCGCAAGTTATCTGTTTCCAGTCAAACGCATTCTTTAATTGAGGCCATCTTTTAGCATCACATTTCTCAAGAACAACAAGTTGAATAATGTTCCCCACTACAGTAAAAAATAATAACATGATATAAAGTATATTTCTTTATAATTTCATAGTGCCTAGTAATGGTCTGGTGTTCCTTCCCAGATTCTACTTTGCCCTTGTTGTTGCTGGTGTAAATTTCAAATTCAAGTACATATGAGGAATACAGTAGTCCCTCTGTATCCACGACGGATTGGTTCTAGGATCCCCTGCAGATGCCAACATTTGTGGATGCTTGAGTCCCTTATGTGAAATGGGGTAGTATTTGTATATAACCTACACACATCTTCCCATATACTTTAAATTTATGGCGGAGTGGTGGCTCTGAGGCTAATGATCTGCGCTGGTGTCCCGTAGGTTGCCGGTTCAAACCCCTGTCACTGTCAAAAGAGATCCTACTCTGCTGGGCCCTTGAGCAAGGCTCTTAACCTTTAATTGCTCCAGGGGCGCTGTACAATGGCTGACCCTGCGCTCTGACAAATTTCTAATACGAGAAATTGTATAAGGCAAAATAAATAAAAAATCATCTCTGTATTACTTGTAATACCCAAAACAATGTAAATAGTTGATACTGTATTGTTCAGGTAATAATAACAAGGAAAAAAGTATGTATGTGTTCAGTACAGACAAAACCATGTTATGACATCTAATTACACAGTACATGTCAGCAATAGCATAACATTTTCTTTCTTTCAACACTTACAGATTGCTTTTGGTTAATGACCTGAAAGAGAAATACATAGAATAAAACAGAACATTTAAAATACAAGAACATATAGAAAATATAATTATAAATTGAAAAAATATAATATACAAGTTCATTCTCTCTCTCTCTCTATTTCACACTGCACACAACACAAGAAGTGAACAAACAAAACATGAGGCGAGGTAATGCTCAAACAAGTGCTAGAGAGAGACTGAGGAACTGTGAAATGGCAGAAAGCTAAAGCAGTGTATGCCTGCATATCACTTCATTGGCGTGGATTCATCATAGGCATGCAGCAAAGTTTAGATTTTTGTAACTTTCTGGCTTTTTTTTTCTTTAATAATTTTAAAATGCAGTTGATTGAATGTACAGATTCAGAATCCATGGATATGAAGAGCTAACAATATGCAAATACAGAAAATGAATGAATGTTTTTTTTGTTTTTTTCGTTCATCTAACTTAACTATACTCATCTCATTTTGAGTCCACTGATGGCAGCAGTGGTAAAAGGCATATAGAGCTAACCATTTTTCTCTATCCCCAAGCAATCGTTTTTAGATTTTCCTGGGGAATTTGCAGCCACTCCCAACCCAATGACGAGGTATAATCTGTCATAGCATGTTCTGGGTCATGACCTTAGTTTTTGTTGCTCCTGACACAAGCTTCATAGGTTGCCCATATTTCCATAACTAGCTCTTTCAAGATCCAGATCAGCAAAAACACTACTACTCCAAGTTCTAACAAATAATAACATGAGTAATTTATAAATTGATAGATATTTTGAGGTGTCCTTTCCTGAAAGTGAAGACAAAATAAAACGGCATCTGAAGAATGTTAAACATTTTTCAAATGAGAAGCAAAACAAAATCAAAACAGCATCAATATTTAACAATTGCGGAGGTATCTACAAACACATGACTCTTCACTCTTCATGTTGCAACAAGAAATTTCTTTATGTCACTGAAAATTCTCTCCAATCTTTAATTATATATAATTGTACAAAAAAAAGTAAACAGGTATGAGCACTGGGATGATGGCTGACAGAAAGCTGCAACAAAGTGAAGCTGTTTATCAAGAGTTGCACTGGTAACTAAACCCACTTGGTTTTCCTGTGAGGCTTTATTTGATAATAATAAAGATTTTTGTATTGTTACCTGCAATCAAAATAATGGAAAAAACAATATCCTCACTATCTCACTAAGCTTTACTACTGAAATACTGCTGAAAGGTAAGCTTTTTTACATACATTACTGTACTCACTTGAGCAAGTTTATTAATCTAAAGCCATGGAATCTGCAAATAATTATGGAACCTTCAATCTGAAAATATTAAGCTTAGGGATATCTAGTTTCCATATTGTAAAAACATTAATTTAAAAAATTAGGACAAAACTCAGAAAATCGACAGTCTCACCAATTTAAGTTATTTATATAAAGATGTAATCTCAGTATGTTTAAACAAAACAAAGTCAAAGTACCATGCTGCTTGTCATTAACTATATTTTATATTTACCTATTATTTTATATTTCGAAAATAGATTTTATTTTTATTTGAATAATGTGATATACTGTATGTAAAGTTAAGATGAGTGCATTTATTTTCCTTTCTTTCTTTATCAATAATGCAACATGAATTGTGCAGAAGGATTTATGTTGAGTAGCCTGTGGTATAAGTGATGTACAGTATATGGTTTCCCAGTGAATATCGCTGTGCTTGGTCCACACAAGTCCTCAACAAGCCAATAATATAGGTGCCTAGGTTGCACATAAAGAATAATGGCACATGCCTTAGCATGAAATAGTTGGGAAAACACTACCATCTAAATAAAAAGACTGCCATGAGTGACACAGGCGCTAAAACTATTTCTGATGTAAATGGCACACAAGCACAAATCAAATTTGTTTTGGCCAAACTTGTGCTTTTTCTAATCCACAACAATATTTTTGTCATTAACTCAACAAATGCTTAGCTTGTATATTTAGTAATGTACATTTGACAAAAAACAGCAGCACTACATTCTACAGCCATTTGGTGATCTATGATGTTTTGGCCCAGCTACAAAAAGTGAAAGGCCTCTCATGTCAGCTCTACTCTGCAGACCTTTCATGCAATGTGTGGTACCGCTGGCCATTCCCTGGATACAATATTCACAAAGAATAACTTTGTACATTACTTATACATCTTAAAAAATATTTTCACATATTCTGAGTAACATCAGGCAAGCCCTTGGTGTTCAAAGACTCTAAATCAGAATAATGTGTGGGCTTGTTATATATCAAAAAGAAAAGATACTACAATTCCTCAAGTCAATCTTTAATATGTTTACTTTTGGATAACAAAATTTATGGTCTAAATAGTAATGAATTTTAAAAACTTTATTTTAAAGACAAAAAGACATACCTTTGGACAAAAAACAATAAGAATTAGTTAAGTATGCTTTGTGCTAATAATTACTAAACCAGAATTCACTAGGAGTATGGAAGGGTGGTATAACATACCTTGCCTAGAAGAACGGCCATTTTATGACGCCATCTTCCTTTGTTCAGGGAAGCCACCCGAATCCAGATATTGAGCTGCGAATTGTACATCCAAACATCTCGACTGTTGATACGCCCACCTTGAAAGAAAAATCATGCAATGAACCTTATGAATAAAGAGTGTATAATCTCTTAAGTAATACTTCACTTTGTCCTTTTATGTCTCCATGTTTGAGTAAGATTTTTTCCCTAGGCAGCCTGCTTTCAGCCTATATCCCAGAGACAGGCATAGCATGTTAGACTAAATGGCTATTCCAATTGTTAACTGTTGTTCACTCATATGAGAGGTATCACTTCATAAACCATTTCATTAAAAGTAATAAAATTACGTTTTTATTTATGTCAAATAAAACGTAAAACATCATGAATGACTATGAAATGTGGAAAAGAAAAAAATATGGACTGCTTTCATGTATCTGAAGAAATATTAGTTTTACCGTCAGAGCATCTGTAAGACAAAATGATTAATTCATATTACCAGACTAGGCCATTAAGTTCTCCTTGTACAGCCGTTTTACCTGCTGGCAGTATTGCACAGCTGGCTTAACTGCCAGATAACAAAAACGTTGGCCTACTTAAAACTGTTCTGCACATGATCATTTCAAAGACAACAAAAAATATTTTCCTAAATGCAAATTTACAAACTGCTTAAAATGAAAAAGCTCCCCCAAGCACAATTAAATCTTCAGATATGTTGACTTTGCATGAAACCAAGCAACTATATTGCATTTTACACCAATTGTTTTTTTTTCAGTGGACCCTGATACAATTTTATAAGTGCACCTACATTTCTGCTATTTAACATTCCTGAAAAAGTATGTAGGAGTTATGGATAAAACTGTCAGTTTGCACTGTTGTGGACATAAAGAACAGGACAAGCTATCAGAAAAGAATTAAGACAGAGTTCCTTTAATTTTTGTGGATCAGCAGTTGATACCTCAGATATGTTTAAACATATAACATAATCAAGGGGGCACATTCCTTGCATGCTTTTTTGCTAACTGAATGTTTCTGACAACTGTAGGTAGGTGCATAGTTAGAGCTGACATTATACATTATGGTGGTACAGAATCATACAATGACTGGACAGCACAAACAATGCCAGGTACAACAATAATCACCTTGTCAGTGAAATAACTGAGGTCATAAAAAAATCCCTGGGCTTTCTTTATAAAGAGTTGGGTGTACCCCGATGTCCAGGTTAAATTGCCCAGCATAGCAATGTCATTCTGGCTCCCTAATCACTCCCTGTCTCTAATTGGCAATCTCTCTCACCACTTTACCACCTAACAACTAATGTGTGGTGAGTGTACTGACGTAAAAAATGACTCTTGTTACATCATCCAAGTGGATGCCATACATTAGTGGTGGTTCAAATGGCTCCCCACTCACTAAAGTGCTTTGAGTTGTGAGAAAAGTGCTTTTTAAATGTAAATAATAACTATTATTTTCATTATTAACATAGACACTACTAGGCTATGGTGAATTTTGTGTGAGTTGCACCAGAAAGGATGGTGACAGGATCACCATCAGATAAACCATATCCTGGGGGGTAAGTGCCATCATCACACCAAAGGACAGACACCCTAGCAGTTAACAGGAATGCCTAACCCACTGCTAAAATTAATGATGCCCTTTAAAGGCTAATAGAAGGGTCAGGGGTTCAGGGAGATTTAGATCAATGTCTGTGTTACAAATATATGGGCCATCCCTGAATACAGAAGTTATGCCATGGAAAGGATTCAAAGACACCTCTGAATTACAGGCCCAGTTAGACTGGAGCTGAGATGACAGCTATCAAAATCATTCATAGATAGATAGTGCTTACTAATGCCTCACATCTTCCACACAAAGAAGAGAAAATAAGAAAATTACACACAAATAGCATACACATATGGGGAGAACAAGATATAATAGATATTATAAAAAAATGATATTCTAAATATAGATTTTGTTCAAAAAATCATTATTTATACATAGCCAAAAAGGTGTATTGTTGACATTCATTACAAACCATTTAGTTCTACTACATTTATTTTAAGGGTTTAAACTCTGGAAATGAGACATTAGAAATTCAAACATTTAAAAAATTAATCATCCAATGAAATCTTAAACACACAACAGAGGATCTGAAGCACTATCCTCTTCACCTTCCATTTGTCTCAGTCTTTCTTTCTCCAGTACCAGGTCTCTCCTCTTCCCACTACTGGGACGCCAACAATGTTACCTGTTAACTTGTTCATCTTTTGACAGTGGATAGCTTTTAAACCCAACCTATTACTAAGCAAGTCCCAGCATCACCTCCGAGGTCAACAGCTGCCTGTAAAGTCACAGGTTTACCAGATTAAAATGAATTCCTTGCACCACTGTGTGGCTTTTAAAGGGAGACAACATCTACAATGTTTCTTTTGATATGTTAATTGTTCCCAAAAGCCACAGCTATTTGTACCTGGTAAGTTGTAGCAGCTTTATTACAGCCCTTCATGGCCTCACTGTACCTTGAAGACAGTTGGGCACTTGTTTTGTATTTGTTCTTTCTATTTGTATTGTAAGTGTATTAAATAAAATGTCTAAATTTCACGCTTTTGCATCTGACACCATTTTCATACTGTTCCTGGTATTACGAAGAATTTGTTATCTTTCAGTGATTTATTTAAATACTTGGTGTATTTGATATAGAGTACAAAAGACTAATAGAACACAATGCATTTTACTGTTCTCCATGCTGAATAACAAAACCAGTGGGTCTTTGGGGCTTCTATTGACACTGATAAAGGAAAAATATCATCAAAATAATTCAGTGGCAGGTACATTTCTATTAACAGAATACAAAGCAGTCACGCTATATCTGACTTTCACAACAGTGAGTCAACAATGAAAGGCCCGAGGCTGCAACTGAACTTTTAATCTTTCAGTTTAAAGTTTTTAGCATATGGCAGACTTGGTTAATATCTTTATTTAAAGACAAAAACACAAGTTTTTTTTCTTAAATGTTATTAATTGTAGTATATATTCCTATTTATCATGCAAACTATTACCTTTTAAACTACTGGGTTCAAATCCTCTACCCGGTCAGTAAATTTGTGAAGTCTGGAAATTCTCCCCATGTCTATTTATTTTTTCTTTTGATATTCTGAATTTCCTCAGCATATTTTAAAGATATACATATTAAGCTAAGTAATGATACTAAACTGGCAGTTAGGGTGGGAATGTGCATGAATGGGCCCTGTGACTATGGGCTATGTCCGGGACAGGTTTCTGCCTGAACTGGATCCTGAATTTGATTAAGCAGGCTTCAGAGTGTATATTATCCTAATATTTATTTTTTAATATGAGCTTACCTTACTATTGGCATTGTCCTTCAAAATGTTATATTTGAGCAGAGCTTATATTATTTGACCACTTTTCAAAATAACAGGTAAAAGCACAAGAATGACTCTGGTTTGTATAGTATTCAGTCATCCCTCATAATGTCAATACTATGTGTGAAATATATTTAAGAAAACATCTCATGTAACTGAATTCTCAGTCACTGACAGCATTACATTGCCACTGACTGTTTAAAGCAGGAATACCGGTATTAATGGATTTATTCGTTGTTGGCAATTATGGGTAAAACAGACAAGATTAATAAGGGGTTTTTAACTCATCATAGTATTAGGTGTAAGAGTGTATTGGAAACAGCAACTTTTCTTTGAATTTTAAAATCAATAGAGTCACAGGTGTATTGACTATGAGTGACCTTCCAGTAAAAATGGGCTTTGATAAAAGTGGTTAGTAGAGGCTGGCACAACTTGTACAGAGTAAAAGTAGCAAGAAAACTTCAGCCAATCCACTATCAACCTAAGAACACCATTGGTGCCAAAAGAAGTGACAATACTGGTGCAAAAACAGGCACATGTGAATGCAAAATTAATTACTTATTTTCATGGTTATGGTTGTGTATAGCAGCCAAACAATCCAAGTAAATTTTACTCCTATTAGTGAAAACAGTTTGTAGTGACAGTGTGTTAAGGAACACAAACTCCGGAAACTGGAGAACAAGAAAACCATTACCTGGTCTTGTGAATGCCAGTTCTTTTTGATTAATTCTGATAGTATGAAAAGCACATTGTGAAAACTCCATGAATCCATTTAGCTGGCTGTCAAAAATACAGACAGGTTGATACAGTTTAACAGTTTTCCACACTGGAAGGACCAAGGGAGGGAGCATATCCAGAGCATTACCTCTCCCAGAGCGCTAGGTGGTAGCCCCACTGAGTTGCAGCGGTGCCTCGGACTCTCACCAGGCTCCATTGGAGCTGGAGTTTGATGCAGCACAGTTGGGTTCCATGGGCGCTGCAGCTGCTGCTGAGCCCATATTTGCAGCTCTTCTGCCACACCCGGAAGTGGGTCAACGAGCACCTGGAGCACTTCCTGGTGCTTTATAAAAGGAGCCAGCAGCCACTACTTCAGGGAGCCAGAGTCGGGAGGAGGTAGGCGAAGCTTGCCTGGAGGAGTGGCGGAAAGAGAAAGAGAGAAAGAAAAAAAAGATTTGGTGCTTTTGTGTTTGAGATTGTGCTGTACCAGTGGGAAACGGGGGAAGGCGTTTCCCATGGGGAAAAAGAAAGAAAAATAAAAGCGTGTGTGCTTAACTTGTGTCCTGCGTCTGTCTGTGTCAGGTTTGGGCGGCAACAGCGCCCTCTGCAGCAGTGTCTTTATTGCACGCTCACAGTTCTTTAATATGATTAGAGAAGTCAAAGCAGATCAGGAGAATCCTTTCATGTCAGCAGTGTATCCATCTACAATTAGGCTTTTTCAGAAGGACACTGCCCCATACCAAAAGGCTAGAATAGCACTGGAATGGTTTCATGAATATGTCACTGAAAATTGCTTTACTGTAGTGCTCTTCTAAGGATCCAAATCCAATTTAAATACATACTTGTGGGATAGGAGATGGAATGAGAAAATGAGAAACCAAATCATTATTAAGTACATTAGAATAAAAATAATGTTCTACTTGGTGTACTTTTCATATTTGACATGTTCTGAAGTTTATCTTTTTCACATTTTATGATGAATGGTATTTATATACTTTATTCAGGGCCATATAAATATCAGAACTATTTCCTGCAAAAATATAAAAAAGTAGATAGATAAATATTGATGGCACAGTGGTACAATGGTTAGTGCTGACATATGATAGTTCCAAGAATGTAGATTTGATTTCAGGCTTGGACACTGCATAAGTGATGTAAACATGTTCTTCCTATATTCATACAGATTTCTCTGTGCAGACCAGTTTGCCCTCACATCTGAAAGATCTACATGTTTGGTAAAATAGCACTTTATTAATGGCCAGATTTGAATTCTTGTATGTGTGTACGGCAGACGATCAGGGATCCTGCCCCACCGGAACGCCTGGAAGATGGATGGACCGGGAGAGGGGCACTCTCTTTCCCTGGGCGTAACAGGTCTGCCCCCCTGGATTCCATCAGGGCCACGGAGATGGAGCTGGGAAGCTCAACCCTGTAGGGATCAATGGCCACCACCAGGCGGTGCCTGGACAGTCCTGGAGCCCTATAGGACAGCACTTCCGCCACACCAGGAACTATGTACGCCTGGAGTGCTTCCGGGTGCAAGGGCAGCACTTCCGCCACACTAGGGAGTGCTGCCGGAAGACCATTACACAGCACCTGGAGCACATCCGGGGCGAGATAAAAGGAGTGGCCTCACTCCATTCGGAGAGCCGGAGTCGTGTGGAACAGGACGGTGCTGCAAGGAGTGGAGTAGAGGTGGCAGAAGAAAGAGAGTAAAGGACTGAGTATAATGTGGTGTTTTTCTACACTGTGGTAGGCTTTGTGTGTTGCACAATAAACGGTGCGTGTTTTGTACAGTTGGAGTCCGTGTCTGTCTGTGCTGAGGCTGGTCTTTCACAGTGTGTTTGTGTGTGTAAATAAAAGAATAAAGGTTGTTTCTGTTTTGTATCCAGTGCTGCCAGTATATATAATAATGAAACAGAAAACATTAGTATAAAAAAAGATGGACAAGAAATATGAAGTAGGCTGTAGTACGATTAATATTTTATTCTAATCTGATAAACCACACACATGCTAATGTTAGAAACTGCAATGACCTTAAACATGTATCACTCTTTGAACAGAGTTTTCTTCCAATTGTGCTGTACTCTGCCCAAAATTATCTCATGTTGTAATTATCACACCAAGTTGTACCATACAATATAATATGCCTGTTACATCCAATTTAAATTGTGGAAGCTACATGCCAATTTGTTTGGTTGCTATAATTCTAGCAACGAATGACACTGTAACTGGTGCAGCATGTAGGTAAATTGTAATAATGTTTCACATCTACAACTTATTAAATAATTAATTACATATTTTATTACAGCAATGGTTAGCATGGCAGAACAGTGATTGCCAGAGCCGCTTCACTGATCCAGCAGCTGTGTTTTACATGCCACATTAGCAAGTTGTCTATGTAGAATTTGAATGTTTCCCCAAATTTTGTGTAGACTTTTTTTTCCACATCCCAAAGTCTTTCATGTTAGTCTGAGAGTGGATTTCAAGTTGGTCCTTAGTCTTATGGGAATGTAGGTGTGTGGAAGAATGTACCATAAAAAGGAATGGTGTCCTTTGTAGAATGAGAATGGGAATCCCGGACATAAAAGAGAAGAATCAGTTAATGGGAAAGGAGGCCAATGCAAGAAAGCATATGGATTGGCTGGCAGAACAAATAATCTTTGTACTCGGCTGGTGTAAATTAATAGAAGAACCAGCTATAGCCAGGAGTCGGGAGCAGTTCAATTTCCCCATACAACAGGTGATAGTGGTCCTCGCATAAGAACTCAGACGGGACACCTGCAGGGATGCTTGGGAGTTGGGAGTACAGAAGTGCAGCCCTGTTGGGGTCCCTAGGTATCATTAGAGATCGTTGTTGGGGGAGGACGTCCCTACTTTTTCAATGGCTGGAAGTGCTTCCTGGAAGACAAGGTAAATTTTCCACAAATGTTAGAAGCCATTTCTTCACACACATAACATCAGATGCACTTGTATATATGACAAAAGTGGTGCAGTTGCTACAACAACAACAACAACAACAACAACAACAGCAAGAACAACTACTACTATTACCACTTCTAACACTGGTACTACTACATTTCTAAGTAGTATAGTTGAATATAAAATCTTAGAGAGCCTGGTTTATAAAACAAACTAAAAATATCATGAAAATATTACATGAACAGAAATGACAAGCTGTGTTGGGCTGAAATAACTGTTCTCATACAAAAATTTGTTTTGTGATTATTTGCCTTATTCAAAACTCTTCTAGTACAACATAAAAAATAATCTAAATTAAATATAGCATTGCACAGATACCTTTATTATTTTTATTTGTTTATGGTATTTTATTTCTGGCCTAATAAAAAAACATAATAAAAAATTCAAGATCTAAACATAATTTTTTTACAATGCAAGTGAGGAAAAATATTGCATTGGTTAGCACTGATACCTCACAACCTCAGAGAATAGTTCATATCTCAGCCTGGTCACTTCTTTCTGTTGTGACTCATAACTAAAAAAACATACATGCCAGGTTAACTGGTGCCTCTAAATTTGCACAGTCTGAGAAGGTGTAGGTCAGTGTGCCCTGCGATGGGCTGGCAACCTTCCCATAGTTGAACTCTGCCTTATGCCGGATACTGCAAGAATACATTTCTTCTCCCTATGACACATGTAATGTACAAAACTAGCATTTACTTTCTGAACAAAAAGTTACCTTCCTTGCAAATATACTTTGAGAGTTTATTCTCTTATTTATCTGGTGAGCAGCCAGTACTGACCATTGTACTGAAAAGCTGGCCACTTATTGTATTCATAGGTACTGTAAGTCACAATACTATTTTTACATGCGTCATTGTCAAAAATGTACAGTGTTTTAAAATAAGCAAAAGTATGTGATACCTGCTTTACTTGAAGCTAAAGAATGGTTTGAAACATTTGAAAAGTATTTAATTATTAATCACACTTCCAGAAATACAATGAGCATGTCCATCCATCCATCCATTTTCTATCCCGCTGAATCCGAATACAGGGTCACGGGGGTCTGCTGGAGCCAATCCCAGCCAACACAGGGCACAAGGCAGGAACCAATCCTGGGCAGGGTGCCAACCCACCGCAGGACACACACAAACACACCCACACACCAAGCACACACTAGGGCCAATTTAGAATCGCCAATCCACCTAACCTGCATGTCTTTGGATTGTGGGAGGAAACCGGAGCGCCCGGAGGAAACCCACGCAGGGAGGACCCAGGGAGGACCCCGGAAGCGAACCCGGGT
Source organism: Polypterus senegalus (assembly GCF_016835505.1). NCBI lineage: Eukaryota > Metazoa > Chordata > Cladistia > Polypteriformes > Polypteridae > Polypterus > Polypterus senegalus. Next base: position 162,948,663 of record NC_053154.1, read on the forward strand.
CTCCTAACTGTGAGGCAGCAGTGCTACCACTGCGCCACCGTGCCGCCCCGCAAGGAGCATGTCTTCAGGTTAAATCATTGTTAAACCAATTAAAATTAGTGGGGTCTTCACTGATAACATTTTATGCAGGAAATCTATTGCACAGATGTGTGAATCCTGATTAATTGAAATTGTGATGCAAGATCTTTTGACTTGCACAATCTAAAACTTGCAGGAAACAATAAGTATTAAATTTTTGATTCCAAAACCTTGGTTGTTCTTGAAACAAATTTGAAAATATTCTCATTTACGCTGGCAAAATATCTGCTGTTTTGCAGTTTCACAAATCAGCATATACTGTAATGTACTCAGTAATCTTACCTGTTCATCTTGTAACCATATCAAGTATTATGTGTATACTGTATATTAAAATAAGGATGTTTATTATCTTAAAATTCAGTATTTTCTTCTACGTCTAATGTTACTTAATTTTATAATAAGGCAAAAAAAAAATTATAACTGAAAATTATAATGTGTGATGATCTAAATACTGTTGTACTGTCCAGTGGATATAAAAAGTCTACACACCCCTTCCGAAATTGCAGATTTTGTGTCGTAAAAAAGATAAATCCTGTCAGAACTTATTCCACCTTTATTGCTAAATAGCAGTCTATACAAATTGAAATCTACACAAAGAAGGTGAAAACAAATCAGAAACTTTTTGCATTAGTGTGCAAACCTTTTAATAATCAAGGATGTGGCTGATTTCAGAATCAACCAATCACAATAGGTCTCATCTTAAATAGTAGTTAGTAAACACCTGACATTAATTAATGTGACTCTGATTGAGCTCAGATGGTTTGGCATTTCCTCTTGGTTGCAACATACTGCCATGGTCCACAAATAACTTTTAAAACACGAATGGGATTTCATCATTGAAAGATATCAATAAGGACAACAGTACAAAAAGGCGTCCAATGTGTTAAACATCCATGGTGAAGACAAATGATTGTCTCAGTAATCACACTGTAAGCAGTGTGCTTTGTTGAGCTGTCCTGGATAATGTCGTCTCTTCAGTTATGGATCATAGGCCGGATTGCTACCTTTCAACTGCAAATTTAAATGGTGATTCCCATTTCCACTAAGCTAGGGCAGGGGATGTGTTCAAATTACCAAGAGACCACAAAACTATCAGTTTCTTGGAAAAAGCATTTGCCAGGGGCTAGAAAATAGAGATTCTATGGAAATGGAGATTAACCATATGTTCTTCAATTAATATCTAAGTAGTGATAGGAGTTTTTCAGTCCTGTGCTTGTGTGAGATATCTTAACTATGTACCCTATTTTGTCTAAGAGGAAATTTTGCAAGGCTATAGTGGACTGAGAGCACTGCAACATGCTGTTCATTCCCTTTATTTGGGAAAGGAGAGTAGTATTTTCATTCTTGCTACAGGTGACTTTCGAAACTCCTTTTGTCTGCTCTTTACATTGACTAAATATCAAAAAAGAATTATAAGCAGCCACATTGAACTTATAATTTGGTTTTAAGTAAAACACTGACACTTTATAGTTATACAACTAATAATGTGATATTTATATGCACTATACAATTACTGCAAATATTGTGAAATACTTAGATAATTTCATTAATTTTGTACAAAATTATTTTAAAATAACATTTATTGTTCAAAATTAAACTTAAAAAAAAAAGAATCCTAATGCTGTCATTCTTGTTGAATAATAGCCTTCTTATCTGAAAATGCTAAAGGGCATCCTTACCTGAGACAAGTATGTCATTTCTAAGAGCGCACACAGCATATTCAGATTTGGTGAATTCTGGAAGTTTAGCCAAGGACTTCCATTCCCCGGTTACTGGGTCGTAGCATTCAGTGTAAGGGAGGTTAAACCCACCGACTCTCTCACAGCCTCCAACCACTACAATCACCTCGGAAAAGCCTGTGGATCTGAGGGACAAGACAGACTAATTACAATGATAACAGATAACAGAGCAGGAGACCACTTCCTGTTATTTAAAATTGTAAAATTATTTCATTCATAAAAGGTAGTTTAAAATAAAGTTTTACACATCTACTGGAAGGCTCTTGGTCCAATGGTTAAGGAAAATTCTTTTATTTAATAGAAGTGCTTACTGGTGTACTAATTTCAAAAGGTTTTTTTCCTATTTATTTGCTTAAAAATAATAACTGGAAAACAGGACCAGACATCTCTATCTGGAAAAGGAAGAGTGATTGCCTGGATTGTGCTAACTACAGATAACACTGCTGTCAGTTTCTGCTAGAGTCATCTTCAATAGGATTCATGATTACTTGCTCACCTACCAGTGAATAGAGCAATCTGGTTTTATGCCTATGAAGTTTACCATTGACTGCATCCTGGCACTGATGTCCACAATGAGTACAAATGTGAATATTGACAGAGTTTCTTTGCAGCCTCTGTGAATTTTCATAAAGCATTTGAGTCAGTTGGTTGAGCTACCCTGTGGGAAATTCTGATACTTGAAGGGATTCCCCGCAAAGTTGCTGGATATCATTGCCAGCCTGTACAATGGTACTTTGAGTGCTGTGCAGAGTGGAGGCATATCCTCTGTGTTCTTCCCAACTGATTCTGGGGTTTGTCAGGGGTGTGTTCTTGCTTCTACCCTGCTCAATGCTTGTGTAGACTGGGCATTAAGCAGGGTCATGGGGTCCAGAGGCTGTGGGGCATCTGTTGGTGAAGAAAGATTCACTGATCTTGACTTTGCCAATGATGCTGTGATCTTCGCAAAGTCAATGGACGTTCTGATCAAGGCTCTCACAAGACTGAGTGAGGAGTCTGAGAGTCTGGGCTTGTGATGGCCTGGATAAAAATCAAGATCCAGCTCTTTAATGGCCTCTTGATCATAGCCATCAGCAATGTGTCTGTGTGTGGAGAGAATGTCAACCTTAACAAGAGGTTTACTTAACTCGGCAGCGACTTTCATTTCTCTGGTGAGTCTTCCTATGAAGTCAGTAGACAAATTGGGAGAGCATGGGGGGGCATGAGATCAATGGAAAAGGGTCTGTGGTTCTTCCGAGATCTTTCCAAAAGGACAAAGGTCCAAGTCTTTAGAATCCTGGTTTTCCCTGTTTTTCCATATGGTTGCAAGACATGGACACTATTCAGTGATCTGAGATGAAGCCTGGACTCCTTTGGTACTGTGCCTTGAGTACCGCTGGTTTGACTTTGTGTCAAACAAGCGGTTGCTCACCGAGTCCTGAATGAGGCACATTACCTGCATTGTGATGGAGTATCAGTTACGGCACTATGGCCATGTGGCGCGATTTCCAGAGGGTGATCCAGCTCACAGGATCTTCATTGTTGAGGAACTGAGCAGCTGGACCAGACCATGGGGACACCTACGTAATACGTGGCTGCAGCAGATAGATGGTCATTTCTGGAAAGGTTGGACTGGAATGCATGTTTGCCTGATAGGATGCCAACACTGATCCCAAGCTGTTTCCTTGTGTGGTTGGTGTGGCAATGCGATGTACCAGTGCATGCTCCCCAATGTGACCTGACATCCTGGTTTCCAAATTATAAATGTATATGAGCTGCAACAATGCTTAGTTTACATAGCATGGAGCATTTATCTGAATTTAAAAAATAAATAGTGTTTGACATGTTTTGCTTGTGAATTAAAGTTTGATGTATGAATGTATGTTATACATTTGTTTTGTATATACATTTAAGTATAATGTACTGTATGTTTAAACAACATTCTGAATAAAAGAGATTGTATTATCTATTTACTACAAGCTCATTTCATGAGTATTTAAAAAAAAACTAACGTTAAACAATGTGAATGATATATTACTTTTTTTTTCCTGGACTTTGGAAATGAAATAAGTCAAAGGGATTTTTAATTAGAAATAATATACTAACAATTTTGGATTTAGAAATATGATGACCTTCAATTCAAATGAAAGAGGAATAATAATTTGCATTATGTTGCTGAATAACATTTACCATACTTTATTTTTTAAAACAAGCAAAAATTGCAATATTATTATGTTGTAACCCAGATAACAGGAAAATACTGTATCATGTGTTTTTAGCTATTCTCAAACCTATTACCAATGAATGCTATATGATACCCACCTGTGGTTACTTGTAAAAGATGTAACCTTAGGGAAAGACATTAGACAACACAGACCAGACATTCCCTGTTTCCTAGGACAGTCTCAGATGTTAGCCCTAACTTAGGTGTCGTGACAAATTCTTCAAAAAATTTTATTTGTCCCATATTTTTCACACTGCTAATTTTTTACTGTACTAAATAATACAAAAGAAAAATTTAACCTCATGTTTTCTTGGAGAAAGAATACAACAATATTTCTTGTAGAATGGGACCCAATAGTGACCAGCGCTGGACAACAGCAAATGTTATGAAAAACAACCATGGCAAAAAAAAAAAAACTCACCTTGCTCATGTCACATAATCCATATGCCAGTTATCCAGTTGTACTCTAAAAACACGCAAAATGTTGCTTTTATACTAAAATATTGTTAAACAGCAACTCAAACAGTAAACCAAAAGACTTTTTGAATTGAAAATAGGGCTATTGACCAACGAATGAGGAAAAGATATATATGTCTATTTGATTTTTCATGTTTGTCATACCATGACTGAGTGGAACGAGAAAGAAGATGGGCCGAGATTACATCTTATTGCAGTGTGCTCCAAGTTGATGAAGTGATATTGTTCTACTTTTGAAATGTGTGAGACTTGAAGCTAGGACAGAAAAGTGACCATGGAGAATAATGTAATCATTCTGTTCAGAAATCCTAGCTGTTTAATATAACACTCTCTATAATAGTGAGATTCAGTCAACATACATACAAATTTATGAATAAATGAATGTACAATCAATGCTTATACTTGATTTTTCACCATGTAAGTCTATGCCTATCTATTTATTTTTAAGAAAAAAGGGGAGAATTTTACTCTGAGTCTCCAAAATATGTAAGCCCATAAACCCAGTTTGATATTTATTAATACAAAAAGTTTGAACCTAATCTGTGGACGATACAACTCAAATCTGTCCAACAGAATTGTTTCTGTGGTAAGTGCCTTACATATAATAAAGTAATACAGTGTCCTTTTTATATTAATTTTGGATATTTTAATGAAAGGAAGCAATTGTTAGTTACCAGAGTAAATAGGCAGAGAAGTAATAACAAGGACAAGTGGCAAACTAGAAGAGCAAGACTCTGTAAAAAAAAAAATATCTAGAGACAGGAAGTCAGAGCCCCAGGGCTCCTCTGTCGAGACAGTTTTCTGCCTGGATACTGACACCACACAATAGGTAAACCTGCTACCTGACACCTGCAGCTTATTGGTTATGAACACAAATTTAAAAACAGAAATGTGCAAGGGCAGGGAGCAGCTACAAACTTTTTTATGCTGTAGAATAATAGAAAATCCTTGAAAGACTTTTTTTTCCAAATATGAGAACACCTGCAATGGTTTCTTTTTGTGTTCAAAACAAGGGACTTACAAGGACAAGACAATGTTAAGAAACACATTAAAATGTCATACAGTAAGAGTAGCTTTTGTAAAAGTCAGTAAGGCATATATATTTTAAAATATTATTGGCAAAACCACCTTGACCAAAAGCTTGTTTGTCTTTTTTTCTATATCAATGTTTATTAAGATCATAGGCTGTCGGCAGTTTTGTTGAGAAAATCAAAAATACAGTATTAGGCTATCTTTACTTAAAGGCTTTCCTAATTCACATCCTCATGTTCTACAAGATACGAGAAAACATGTAATGATGACTTTGCCCTATTTATTAACTTGTCAGAGAATTATGGGCTAACTAACTTATTGAATATAATACACAAGCTTCTAAATTATATACAACAGCACATTATTCCTGAATGCTGTTTGAAAGTATCTGCTGTTTCATCTCATTTTATGACAATACAAGCCCAGATTAAAATGGTACTGAGAAAAACCTTACGTGATCACTCAGGACAGACACAACATGTCATTTAAAAAATAAAGCGCAAATATTTCTGGTCAGATTCATAGTTTAACCCTTTTATGTACATTACATCCATCTACACCCATACAGTCACACAACAACTCATAATACAAGAGAGAAATAAATTAAGCTTGTGCTTTGCTTGTTTCATGGCCAGTTCTTTAAATATTTCAAAAAACAACCTCTTGATAAACAGACTATAAATAAATATTTGCTTGTAGTCATCAGATACATCCTAGAAGACCCAGAAACCCACTGAGCTCACTGCTATGCATGTTACTTTACTTTTCATTGAATTGTTTGGCTTAACAATGAAGAAACTAGTAAAAGAGTCTTAATTCTCAAGATTAAATTATGGTTTCCCAAGTCCATTTAAGTCAGTGCTTATCCTGTGCTAATGTCTGCAGTCAGAATAATGAACAACTAAATAATTATGAAAAGTTTAAAGATACTTTTGAACCTTCAGTACTCCCTGAAATCTTTTGTAATGAATGCTAATGCTAATGTTCAGATGGGAATGGAAGTGTGGAGCAAAAAATAACTACATTTTTTATTTGAATAATATTTTTTAATGTATTTAAGTGCGACTTATTTGAAAATAATTTAAACTTTTCTGTGAAACAAAATCTAAACAATACAAAAATCACTTTAATTAAATTAAATAGGCTCACAGGAAAACTTACAGCAAAGCTGACTTGCAAGAGGTTAGCAGCTGGAGTGCAGGAAAGTTAAATTAATATGGGGAAATAGAGCTGGCCTGTGGTATAATAGGAGTAAAGTGAGTGAAGAAACAATGGGATCCATCAGAAGACAAAAATAGAAGCCTGAGGCAGGTGAAACCGAAAGGAGCAGTTTAATATTTCAGTGTTTTTCTATTGAAGTACTCAGCTTTCTTGATTCAGCCTATTTTATCCCCTTGGCTACAACTGCTTCCTGGCAAAACTGCTTTTTCAACTGAGTCCATTCCACCAAAATGAAGGTACAATGTAAAAAAATAAAAAATGTATTTCTACAGAAAGAACATGCAATTGAGCTGCACATGGACAGCAACCAGGTAACTTCAGGACCTTCTGCTGCCTTCAACATTTCTGAAACAAATCAAATTGGGCCCACTGTTTTATCAGCACCGAGTTTCTTCAACACATTCATGACTTTGTGTTTTGAAACTAACAATAAGCTCTTTCTGGTTTCTCTCAATATAATTATCCTATGTATTCTCCTCTTTCAGTAACTTGCACATCTTTCAAGTACAGTATCCTTAATCTCATTATATCTATCATGCTGTTCTCTTCAACATTTTCCAACCAATTCACTCCTACCACATCCTGTCTTCCTTTTGCTACCTGCTTTGTTATCCTGAACACATTTCTTTTCCTTCCTCATCCTGCAACTCACTAGCAAACCTTTGCCTCTCGATCTTCTGTGGCTACTTTTCTGTTTACTTGTACAGCAGGACAGGCCTTCTGCCTAGGATTTCTAATACCTTTGATAGTATCTTCTCTTATTTTCACTTCTTTCTCCTTAACAGAATTCCACAGCCATGTCATTTGTGTCACAGAGGCCCCTTTGCCCGACTTTTTACATTACCACTGTAACCTGGGATTAGAAAAAGGATACTGCCCCTCTTGCGCGCCCTAAAAGCAGAATAAAGGAGAATGGTACAGAAAGAGTATCTGGCCTTAATAATTTCTGGTCCATTACCCTCTTAAATGGGTAGCAGAGAGTATCATGACAAACTGATAGAGCAAAAAATGGAAATTTGCAAATAGCATGAGCAGACACTGCAAAAGAAAATGTGTGGTGTGTTTACATTTACAGATAGGGAGAAAATAATGCAATAATCCCTCATTTTTATTTCCTTTTATTTATTTTTTCAGTAAATGAAATGTATGTCAAAAGAAGCTGCAGACAAAACAGGTTTACAAAGGAAAACAAACAAACAGCCTAATATTAAAATATTACTATGACACCACAGACCACCCAGCTTTGCTCTTTGTACTGTTGTAACCCTACACAACAGCATGTAATCTGATCAAATAAGTTATTATGAGCTATGGTACTCTTCTGATGAATTTATGATCAAAGGAAAGAAAAAAATAACTGAAACTAAATACACCTGGGTGATTCCATTAAATTGCAGGATTTAAGAAGCACTCTGCCTGTCATTAGAAGTCTGTCAGTTTCTTTGTTTCTGTCTACAGGCAATCACCTGCCTCAGGTTTACAGTGGCAATCTGGCCTGTTACAAGGATAATCCATCTATTCTTCTCTGTGAGTTTTGTGTGCACACTATGATAGGGAATCAATAAGAAAATGTAATAAGGGTTTTCAGCACATACAGGGTCCAAAAACCATCACAAAAGTCTAGCGAAGCCAACAGGTCTCACCTTTACCCCCTTCTACTCCTCTGAGTTGAACAGCATATGTGAAATCAGAATTCTTCTAAAAGGACACAACATATCTACACCTAAATAATAAGTATGAATTTCCATTTTGAAGAGTGATTAGCCATTTACATTGCAACAAAGTAATACAGCAAAACTCAACATGTCCACACATTTAAACCACTTCTGGGTCATATGTGACTGAAGTGTGTCCTCTCAGTATCAAAAGCAAAGCAGGAACAAACCCTGGACAGGATGCCAGTTCACTGTAGGACCCATTTAATCAATCCAACACACACACTAATCTACCCAATGCAAATTTACAATAACCATTAACTGAATATATTTGTCTCTGGGATATGGGAGAAAAACTGAGTACCCAGTGAAAAGTCCATGCAGAAACCAGAAGAAAGTTCACACAGGTAGTGCACATATGTGGGCACTGAGTCCTGAATGCTAGATCAATGAGGCAGCAGCACTTTTGTCAGAAAGTATAAAATACTTTTCCTCTGCCTGTGAACAGCGGCAAACACACTTTCTCATTCTAGGGGTATGATTGTAGCTCCTTTTTATTCAGTAGTTAAATTGATTGGAGCAATATTTTTTAATCTAACAGAACATTTTTCAATCAACTCCATATGTTATGTCAGTTTCTGAACCATTTTTTCAGTGAAGGGTCATGGGGAGATATACCTTATCCTAAGAACACTTGGCAAAAGGTTGGAATAAAGATAAGCTGACAACATTCCAGTGCATTGTAGATTACACATGTACTGACAGCTACATTGGCCCAGATTGAAGCAGCAATTTTACTTTGTTCAGTTGAAAACCAGAACCATAACATGTGGGGAAAGGCCACATACTATAGAAAGAGCATCTGATAAAAAAATGTGCCACTTTCTCACTGTTTTATAAAAAGCTGCCACTGTTTGATTCTAGGGGTAGAGATTTACTAAAAAAACATACCAAACACAATGCCCACAAGTGAATTTAAGTTTGTGTTATCTAAACAGAACTACAGTAGTATAATTAAAAATCTGTTCATTATTTTGAATAATACTATTTGAGTAATAAAATAGTTTACCACATAGAAAACTCAAAAACTGCTTAGTTTACTTTTTTACACTAATTACAGGAAATTACAAAATGGCTTAGGAACTTCAGAAAACCTCACAGTTCAAAACTTGAGATTTTCAGACAGATTTAGACAAGAAATGTGCTATTCTCATTCTCATCTTCAGTTCATTGCTTTATCATCAACTTTTCAACATTTTCACAAGCCAATTCAGCATTTTATTATCTAAGTTTCTTCAGTTCATTTCAAGTCCAATTCTGTTTTTAGGCCGTGTTTTCGCTAATAGGCCAGGGTGGTCTGGTTTCTTGACAGTATGCAGTCAATAGCGGGAATTTTTTAACTGCTATGGTTTATTTATTTATGATATTAATTTACAAAGCAGAGATGCTCCACATTCTCATGGATAACCCATGATACAAATGAGACCAGTGTGAAGGACAGCCGGGTCCCATGCCCAGCAGGGACGTCCCTGCTGCTTATGTTCCGGGGGAGCCGCCATGGGCAGTCCAATAACTCCCTCGGGATGCTTGGTGGCAGCCTCCCTGGCCGACAGTGATTCCCCAACCACCCGCAGGGCTCCATGGGAGATGGAGTCCTCCACAGCTTGGTTGGGGCCCGGGGTGGCCGCTAGGGGGGGCTGTCTGCTTCCCACAGCCCGGCTGGACGAGTCTTCAGTTCCACCCAGAAGTGCAATTAGGACCAGGTGGTTAATCATCTGGATCGCTTCCGGGTGGGCTATAAAAGGACCCAACCACCACCACTCAAGGAGCCAGGGTCGGGAGGAGGAGGACTAAGCTTGAGGAGGAGTGGTGGAAAAGAAGAAGGATTGTTGGTTGTGTTTATTGTGCTTTGGGACTGTGTTTGGGCTGTGTGGCACGGGGAAGACGTGCCCCACACCTGAAGAAACAATAAAACTCTTTGTGTTTTTTATACGTGCCTCCGTGTCCATCTGTGTCGGGTCAGGCGCCTATATAGCGCCTTTGTTACACCAGATACAAAGCTTTTGTGATACAGAACTAAATTTAAGAGTTGTGACAGCAGTTAGAATCAATTTATGTTGTGAGGAGAAAATGGTCCTAGTGTAAATTAACTCCTGATGAAATTGCTAACAGAAATTAAATAAAATTTACTAAACATTGTAATACTATTTCGCTGTAAAAGCACATGCAGCTGGAAAAGAAGAAAAAAGGCAGTTTGCACACATCTGTGATACTGTGGCATCTCAGTTTTTCAAAGCTGAGTTTTATAATGAATTATTACAGGCATTGTGGTACATATCCATAGCAGCTTATAAAGCAGATACACAATACTACGTATGTAATTCATGCAAATGATAGAAGGTGGTTGAGGATGTTATGGAATTTTTGCATGAGCAGGAGAAGCTGTTAGCTGTTCAAACATAAACCATAATTTGACATGTCAGCTCAATCAGCTTCATGCAAAATACTGAGCAGATGCAATCAAACAGGCAACAAACATATCAGGGTTAATGATGGCCTACAGTCAAAAAGTTCTGTCATAGCCTTCTTTTCATTACAGGCCAACTAAATGAACTGCTGACAAAACTAAGCTTAATAATAATAATAACAATAATACATTTTATTTATATAGCGCCTTTCTCATGCTCAAGGCACTTAATTTTTACACTTAGAATTTTGTTTTTACCTGCGTGGCCTTGTCCTGGGGGACATCATCTCATTGCCAAGTACATGGTAACGCCTTGCTTCGTGTAACAGATGATAGCATTCAGGGGAGGTCTGAATAAGCTGGTCTCCCTCAACAGTTTGAACAAAGTAATTTGGATGAAGCAGTGGCATCCTGACATGCATAAGTAGCTCTTTGAGCAGAGGTTTCCTCAATTCAATTAAATGGTAGACCCATCGCAAAACTGCTTCAAAGACCATCTCCTCCTTGCTGATAACCAACTCATCACTGGAGATGTGCTCAATGAGTTCATCTTTTCGCAGCTCCAGGAACTCTTCATGCTGGGCCACATCGGCAAAGTTCTGAAGGGCATAGCTCCGACAGCGACTGGCTAGATTCTTTAGTGAGTGAGTGTCGGCAAAACGCTGAATGCCTAGACAGTTACAAGGATCCAGCTGGTCTTCCAAGAATTTGGCACAGGCATCACGTAATGTCCCTATTTGAAAAAGGCTGGATGTCTCAAAAAGGAACTGCACATTCTCTGTTGTAATTTTGGCTTTGCCAGTGTAGACATACTGTAGAAAGCTGTCCATAGCTTCAGCTAAAATGCCATTTATCTCTACCAACATTTCACGGCTTTCGCGATGGTCGTTACAGAACATGGCCCGGAAATAGCTGCTACAAGCAGACAGGACAGCACGATGGCATGGAAACTCCCGCCCCTCAACACAAATAATCACATCAGTAAAAAGACGGCTATCACGAAATTCATTAAGAACCTGCAAAATGCCTTCAGCGTGGGATGATCCTGAGCAAAAATCATAGGCATCATGATTCATGAGTGATTTTGGATCCACCTCAAAGATCTTGCGTTTAGTGACAGGTGAATCACGTACCCCTAAGTCCTCTCTGTTTAGTCGTCTTCCTAAGATTAGCACCATGGCTGCATTCAGCTTCTCTCTGTTTTAAAACCTTCCCAAGAAGAAATACTGGTAATCTTCGTTATATTATCCTACAAAAAGAAAAAAAAGTAGTACATTTTAGTTCCAATGGTACTTCAAACAAGCATGGTGCTTCGTCCACTTCTGATTTTTGCTAATAATACATACTATTCAACTGAAACACAGCCATCTAATCCATCTACTTGGAAAACAGAAAAGAAAGTCTAGTCATAAGCAAAATAAGTTCAAGTTATTTAGTTAAAACAGGGAAGAAGTGGTTTATATACTGTATATACCATCTACCAAATTGCAGTCCGTGAGAGTGATGAGAGTTCTGCACAATGTTGAAAACTCAATGTTGGAAACGTTTCTGGAAAATATCCTAAATGGAGAAGTGAGAGGTCCCAGTGATTTTTTTCGCTGTGTGTATTATCTGCTGCCGGGTCTTTCTGTCAGAGACATTCATTTCTCATACCAGACAGAAATATAGCTGGTCCATATACTCCCTATGATGATCCTATAGAACGTGGTAAAGATGAGGGGCCTTACTGTGCTCAGGCAGCATGGGAAGTGAAGATGTTGGTTCTCCTTTTTTGCTGAAGGAGCACTGTGGCTTATGAAAATTGTTCATTTTTTTTTGCAAATGCCTTCAATTCAACTGTAGCCACTAGCAGGCTATTAGCATCACATGAATCATTCACTTCATCCTTCATGATTACATTGAGTTTCTGACTAACATTATTAAAGTATATGATAGAATGAAGAACCAATGTGTTACAGATCACCTTTCTATGGTAACAGCTACTGCATATTGCTGGCATCTAAATTGAACTAACTACATTTTCTTTAAATACTGGAGAGGAAAAGAGTTAGCTGTCAGGACTGACAAATACCTTATACAAATTTCTGTACTGTTTTTGGGTGATTTTTCATTCATTTCCTTTTTCTTTTGCTGCTGTTGGCCTCGTTTTGCCTTACATTTTTTTCTCTAAATGGAACTTCAACAGTATCAGCTTTTCTAGTCTGTGATGGAATCTGATGTTGTCTTTATATTGTTATTGGTTTACTTCTCTATTATTAGTGTTAACTTCATTTTTTGTGCATGCAGTACAATGTCAGTGAATTTGAGCATGTGCCTCTTCCATTTTTTTCCCACCATTGTGGGGTTTGATTGTGCTAGAGAGGATCTAACTGTATAGGCAATCAAAAACATCTGACCAGAAAGGATGAAGTGAGCTAAGAAAGACCTTGAAAGATCTACAATAAGAATTGTGTTACCAGCTCCTTCTTCCCCCTGATTGTACTGCCTTCCAGATACTCTTAATATTTTCCCCAGTCACTTTGTGCTTCCTGCTTTTTTTATTATTTTTGTAGGAACTTCTGCTTTATCTTTAGAGAATTCTGATTGGCTAGGCTGTTTCAATTTAAAAAAATCTTATTCTATCTAGACTGTATAATTGTATTCTTTAAAATTGTTCTTATGGTACTATGTATATAATTTTAATATCCATATTAAAGTATATAAATATGGTATGGTATAATGTATTCAAGCCTGAATATATTCATGCCAGTATTATTTACGATTTATTTATGTTTAACATAAGAAACAAAGGAGTACCATTTATAAATAGAAAAAAAGCTACATATTTCGAGAACTTGAAAATAACTAATAACATATATTTCTAGAAAGACTGATGCAAAGTAAGTGGTTTGAGCAATGTGTAAAGAAATACAGAAGAGAAAAAAACAATTGTATAGCACAAATTTGAATCAGATATTTCCAATGTATAGAAACAGATGATTACAAAATACTAAATAGTCTAAAATACTTCATCTACATAAAATCATTAACATGAACTAATACAAATGTAGCCAAATCAGACAATGTGAAAAATAAGATTCAACAATGATTTCAATGACATAAATATTGCTGTGGAAATGATGAATAACATGTGCTTAATATAACTTAACATATAAAATTGACATTAACCATGAACATGAAAAATTCTTTTTCAAATAGTTTCAAGTTTACATAATTTTTTTTTAAACAAAGCATTCCTTGTAATATTTGTACAGTGTCCACATTGTGACCATTTCACTGGCCTTGTTAAAGGCTTATAGGGTCATTACAATCACATGTAAGAAGTACATTGAAATTCTTACTTGCAAATGCTTATCAACATACAACACGTCACCACTCTTCTGCAGCATAATTAGTAAGTATAAGAAAGAAAGAAAGAAAGAAAGAAAGAAAGAAAGAAAGAAAGAAAGAAAGAAAGAAACATAACCACTCGCCACTTGAGGTGTAATCAGTTACTTCTGGTCACAAAGTGATGTTTTCTCTCATTAATCAGCCAACATTAGACACACATAACAAATCAGCTGGTTTCATTGCATTTGCTTCCATTTTTTAATCAAGTATAACTTTTAAAATATGTAGAGCTGTATATTTTGAATTTTTATGTGCTTCTCAACTGAAAAAAAACGAGAGGCACCTAAGGTCCTCTAAAAAGAGCCTCAAAGACCACATTAAAACCAGGGGGTGGGTTTAAAGGTTAACACAGTTTCAGGTTTGCCTGCTTGCTTTACAACTCATACATTGCTGGATGAGAAGCAGTAAGCCGACACTGTCTCTGTCTACTACTCTGCCTCATACTATATGTAACCTTAAAAGGACGGGACCTTCTTAACACCCATTATTTTAGTCACGTAACAAGATTACCTCAAAGACTATCACTTATAGCTGTATTTGGTGCCAGACCAAATGCAACATTTTTTTTCCTCCATGCACAACTCACAACCTGTCAGTAATAAATTGGGTATTCCTGGTTTGGGACCCCAATTTTTGTATGTGAAGGGAGCTATAAGAGTCACAGTGGTTAATGTTGTTGCCTAACAGCTACTTAAGACTTTCAATATTTATTTAACTTTACTAGTCGATGTGAATTAAAATGACTTTATTTTTTGCCATTTCTCTGAATGCATGTTAAAAAAAAGCCAGGAGGCTTTTAACATTCTGACACAAAATTATCCCTATTCCCAGATGTCCAGAAAACAACTGCTAGTTAATTAGTGGAAAGTTTGTCACCAAATAGTGTTCCTTTGCAAATGAGAATGACATAACCACTGGCAATTCTAACTTCTGGAAACTGAGATCAGCTGTACTACCCGCCTGAAAGAAATCAACTAGCAGTATTTCTATAATACAGTATAAAGAATGTAGAAATACACCTACACACAAGTTTAAAAAAAAGTACGTCATACTTCTTTTAGGTTATAATAGAACTTCTTTGCCAAGAAAAAGCTGCCTGCTTTGTTTCTGCTACATACCATACTTTTCAAAATGATCAGGACTTAAACAGATCTTCTGTTTACAAGAAAAGAAATGGTTGTGCAATTTCTGGCATGTGACTTGACTTGCTTTGTGCATGAATTACAAGGAAATCTGAAAACTTACACAGAAGTGTAGTGTTATTGTTCAATGTTTTCATGACCAACTGACCTCAAAATAACCTTGTTATTATTGACACTTTGCAAGTATTATGGGTTAGACAGGATATACATTTCATGAAGTCATGCATATTATGCTGAAGTTTTAATATAAAAATTAAAATTTCAACAATAACATTAAAAAATACTGCACTGATATGCATTACCAGTTATCCTTATATATACTGACTCATTAGATAAGGTTTTATAAAACTATATAAAAAGTTTCTTTAATGACTATGTTCAGTAAAAATTTGAGTAGTAAATAGCACAAGAAAAATATCTGCAATAGCTGTCTCAATGTGTCAACAACACACAGAGCTGTTATTAGCTTTAGTATCTAAAAAAACTAAGTATGCCAAAGTTCTTCTACTAGAACACTAAGTTATATGTGTCTCATTTTTTTAGTGTTACATAAGGATTTCACAATATAAACACCTTAACTGCTTGGTTTGTAAGTATCAGGTCCATGAAACTGTAAGTCTACACAAAAAAATGCTTATTTTCAATAAAATAAGCAAGACAGTATTTCTGCTTATACAGGGGATGGCCAAAATAATATGAACACAAGTTCAGGCAGAGTTTTATACAACCATTTCTGAATTAGTTAAGCAATGTTTATTAGAGCATCATGAAGGGACATTGTTTGGGTCATAGGATGCACCTGGTCCGGTAAAGTGGTCTCATACTCCTTGGATGTTCTACAACTGGGCAATGCAATTATCAGATTTAATAACTCCCATAAGATGGCTTTCCATACTACTACAGATCTCCACCATGTTTCAAAAATGGCCACATACATTGTAGGTTACAGGCTTCTTTTGGCTTTCTCCAAATTTTTCATCCAGATGTAGGAAAGAATGTGAAAGATGACTCATCAGATCATATTAGTTTTTTATATTGCTCAAGGGTCCAGGTTCTGTGTTCCTTATACCAGATTATGTGTTCTTGTGCACTAGTATATAATACAAGTGGTTTTGTATGGCATTCCAGCTATAAATTAAAGCTTTGTGGTATTGCCATTTTTTTTGTATTGCATCTTTTGTGAAAGATGCACCTGCAATTTGGGAACAGTCAATTTGGTCTCTTGGGAAAGTTATTATTTGTCTAATGTTGCTTTGAAACTCTCATAACAAAGTGCTCATTGTCAGGCCTTTTTTATAGCTGACACAAACTGTTAATCCGACATCAACCTAGTATGACTGATTTTTGCAGTTGCATTTGTAACTGTAATTTAGTAATTTCAAACTTTAGCTCTGTTATCATATGAAGTTTCTATTATTATATCCACTCATTGTAATTGTGTGCGTTTATTATATGCTATGCACAATTTCACATGAATAGGATACAACAAGGATACAACTAAAACTCACTTTTTATCCTTGCAACAAAAACACAAATCTATCTCTCTGTATACTTCTTATACTTGTGTATGTATATATATATATATATATACATACAGTATATATATATATATATATATTGTGGCATGCGGCAGCCGGGACGCCCAGGAGGACCAGAGTAGGGCTTGTGCCTCCTCCAGACCACAAACGGGCAACCGCCCTGGTTGTGTTGGGGGCCACAGGTAGAGGGCTTGGAAGCCCAACCCTGTAGGGGCCCGTGGCCACCGCCAGGCGGCGCCCCGGTGCTTGAAGAACCCTGGACCTCAGCACTTACACCACACCAGGAAGTGCTGGGGGGGAAGAGGACTGGGAACACCCGGAGGGCTTCCGGGTGCGCAGCCGGCACTTCCGCCACACAGGGGTGTGTCCGCGGAGGATTGCCGGGAAGCAGCTGGAGCCCATCCGGGCTTGTATATAAGGGGCAACCTCCCTGCATTCGTGAGCAAGAGTTGGGTGGAAGAGGACGGAGCTGGAGAGAGGAGTGGAGGCGGCCACAAGGAAGGCACCAGAGACTGTGAGGCCTGGACTTTGGAGGATCGGTGCTAGAGGCACTGGGTTGTGCACTGAATATTAGTTGTAAATATTCTGTAAATAAACGTGTGTTGGGTGAGAAAACGATGTCCGCCTGTCTGTGTCCGGGTCCTGTTCCACTATATATATACAAATTATAAAATGATAAAGGTTCTCTGTGAACCACGTAAAAACTTATGCAGCCTGGGGTTCTGAAGCTCCATTTTGGTCTTAATTGAGAACTTATGCCTTAATACATGTAACATCACCTATGAGCTGCTCAGGCAGGCCACCTCAGCCACGGAAATCTGACTTCAGATCATTCTCACATCAGGCAGCAACACAGCTGTACACCTCACAGTAAGCAGCAATACAGCAAGCTGACACCGTGGCTGACAGGAAAATCACAATCACACACACAAAAGGCTGGAACTGTACAGTGGGGGGTTCGGGTCCTTCCTAAGGCAGGCCACAATGTGACCGCGATCCTCACACCAAGCAGCAACATTAATGCACGCCATGACGGACAGATTGTGCACAGCAGTATGCACTGTTTACAGGAATAGCTGTGACAGGGTGGAACATAGTACAGGTCGACTGAAAGTCATACATGACCAAAGAGGTGGAAGTGAGGAGTTCCAACACCATGCTAGTGAGCTTCAGGTCTGTTGAGCATGTGGAATGTCTGTCAGAAAAACAGCCGCAGCATCATCGGATGGCAGGGAAGAAAATTGCAGTACCGTCAACATAGTGACCTGGGGGTGCTATGTTTCGTAAGAGGCACAAGCATCACCATTCTTCAAAAAACAAAGGTGCTAGTGTTAGTACAGTTATAAAATCAACCCATTTGTTATCCACCCATCTAATTTCAAATCTGCTTAATCTAGTTCAGGGCCTCAGGGGCCAGAACCAACCTTAGCAGCTTTAGGAGCATGTCAAGAACCAAAACTGAATAAGTCACCAGCCCATCACAAGGTATATTTACATATCTACACCCACTTCACTGATACTGGCTAATTTATAGCCCTCATTTAACCTAACACACATATACGCGGGATATCTTTGGGATACTGAAGGAACATTAGACCACCTAAAAATAACCCCATACATGTATTGTAAGAATATGCAGACTTCACACAGTGACACAGACACCTGGTGCTGTGGAGCAGAGGCACCTCCAACTGCCCTAATGTGATAACCCTTCCTTCATTTAAAAATCCACCCAGATTTGCATCGTATCTGCTGGCAATAAGCATTTCTATGATTTTTCACATTGTCAACAAACATTGTGGCATAAAACAAAATTTATCATATTTTCCAGATGAGTCTGAAATACTGATACACTGATTAATGGCTTTTGCTTCAAAATTTAAAACAGTAAACAGAAAAAATGGCTGCACATAGTGCCTTTTGAAATATGATGGCTATGCATTTGCCACCAGGTATTTACTGTCATTTGAAAGCCACAGGCTATATGCTGCCTATTTTCCTCACCTAATAAACACATTTTACTGGAAGAGCTGACATTACTTTTATCAATTTACCCACTGTGAACAGTATCAGCAAAACAATTACTAAAATCATCAAAATGTATACATGATATGCATACATGTTATTTAACAAACAGTCCAGAAGGGGAAAAAATGAAATGGTAGTTCAGGACCCATATGTATGGTGCTTATGTTCACAACTATTAATAGAGAATAAAATAACTTTACAAAACCTGTTTAATCCACTACAGGAATGCAGTAGTATTCTACCCAGGTAGCATTTAGTCACAAGAATGAAACCAGTCTTACTGACCCAGAAAATTGCACTGGCCATCACAGAATTATTCCACTGTGCTATGAGACCAGTCCAGCCTGTCCAGCCTGGTACAGTTAGCTGCTAAAGGCCGTGACAGAGAGCAGGTCTGGATCTTTGCCAATAAATTACAGTATAAGAGAAATAGTGAAGTATTACAATTTGCAGATAATGCAGCTGTGAGTCTGTTTTTAGTGAAACATAAATACAAAATATAAAGGATGGAGTCCATTATCTAACATCTGTTTCATTTTAGACAACATACACTGTCCTCTGAGCCTGTTCTCAAAAACACCAAGCCTGAAACACATTTCACTTAGTATATGTATATGCTTCAATAAGTAAATGAGATTACATAAAAGGAGAAATGTGAACAAACTATGTGTTTTAATGTCTGGTTTTGTTAAAAGATAAGATTCTTTATTTGTATCTCTTTTTACTTTTATAAACTTAGTACTTTTTTTCTCTCTCTCTTTCTCCTCTCTCTCTCCCTGTACTATTGTTCTCTCATTCCCTCTGGTCAACCTTAGAGCAGTGCTTTTTTCATTGTCTTTCTTAGCCTAATCTTGACTTGGCCCCAGTTTACTGAACACTAAAGGTCTACAAGAAAAAAAAATGTTATTTAAATATATCCTTATGAGAAGAACACATTTCTTTGTAGAATAAGTTTTAGTATTAAAACTTACACCGATCTGGAAAAAGTATACATATAGTAAATAGCCATTAATAGGGATAAGCAACTGTAGTTATAGCCTTATTACAACTCAGCACAAAACATTGTGGGCCACTATAGGCTCTAAACTGAAATTTGCTTTCCAGGGCACAACCCATCACTGCTGCTGTTATGAACACATCCTTGGACATTTTCCTATGTGTAGCATTTGAATGACCAGGTGCCCAGATTACTTGGGTATGTGGAAGGTTTTTTTTTCTGTGTGAGTACTGAGAGGCCATACTGTTTTGGTTTTATTCATTATGTACAGTATGTAATGCTGGCATTTTGTCTTCATTTTGTTCTTCACAATGCCTTCTCCTTTTGCTCAATCATTTGCTGCTCTCCTATTTATTTAAATTATTTAATGTAACTATTTTGCCCCTGTCAACTTTCCCTACAGTAATATCAGTGCATGTATTATTATAAAATGACCCTGTGATTGACTGGCTATTTCTTGCCTTGTGTCCAATGCTGCAAAAATAGGCTCTGTCTCCTCCTATCACCTTCAACTGGATTAAGTATGTTTGAAAATCTTATTATAAAAATAAAACTTTCTGTTCTGTAAGTAAACAGTTTAATTCAGTGTTATTACAGGATATACTGTACAAGTGGAAAATATTCTTAAATGTCGCAAACAAGTTTGGCACACTCTGAATGACATTCTAAAAACTGGAGCTGCAAAATAACTTGTCAGGTGTTTTTCCTAAGTATTTCATGTGTATTGCATGGTTAAACCGGAAGACTATTACCTGTCAGCAGCTTTGAAGTAATTGCAAACTAAAGAAATACAAACATTATATGATTCAGAGTGCAATTTAGGTAGTTTGCTCCAGGGTATTGAAGATGTAAACACAGCATTCATTCAGGCCAAACTATCAGCGCAAAAAGAGTGTTTGCCTATTGTTTTCCACCCCTGTAGCCCCTGGAGCTTTTACTGTTCAGTTGCTTCTGAGTGTACCTGAATGTAAGGGTCATTGTTGGGAGGAGAGAAATTGTCTTTCTTTTCTGAAGGCAAAATGTATTTTGTATTCAATTTGTTGCCTTGGAACAATAATCCAAACAGCATTTTAGAAGAAGTGTAAACATACTGTATCTGAGCACACTTCTCTAGTACTGAATCAAGCCACAGCTTATTTGTCAGGTTTAGACATAAGGCCGTGATCAACCTTTACTAAAATGCCAAACTACCAAAGGTTTTCCATTAGTTTCTGAATTCACTATGGCATGAAACTGTGTAAATAATATGCTTAAAGGGGCTTTGAATATTCAGAAATGCAGTTTCTTTGTCAAAACTGACAAACTTTACATTTTCAGTCTGGTTCTAGTTTCAACAGAACAAACCCAGTAACAGCCTAGTAATTTACCATTTCTGCCATATCAAACTTTTTCACTAGTTTCTCATTACAAAGCCAGGCAAAACTTATTCCACTGTTAAAATCTAGAAGAAGAAATCTTGAGGAGTTGAGCTATGACAAAAGAATATAAGTCCACTCCTTGTGCCAAGCAGTGTGCATAAATACAAAAACAACTAAAATCTACTATATACCTCTATGAATGCCTTTTTTTCCGATTAATGAAAAAAATCAAATTTGACAATTATGCGAAGCTTTCCTAAACGCTAGTTCAATAAAATTCTAAGACATAAAAATCCATCAATCAGTCCATTTCCCGAACCGCTCGATCCACTAACAAGTTGGCAGAGTGTCAGCGACAGTCCCCGCAACATCTGGCACATGGCGGTAACCAGCTCCAGACGGGATGCCGGGTGACTGATGAGTAAAGATTAATAAAACCTGTTGGGTATAGAAATGTCTATAACAATACTATGGTCTAATCTCAGCGTGACCTGAAGCTAAGCATTTACTATAAAAAAAATGCCACATTTGGAGTAAGTAAAAATGCTACATTATAACACGATGGAGACGTTCGATGCACTGTTAATAAGGGGAGCATTAAAGACCCTGGCATAAAATCAATGGGACGAGCTGCCCGTCCGAGCACTTCAGTACCAAGCCAAATAACTGATAAAAATATCAGTTTGACTGCGCAGGTGTGACTTGATATTCATCCACTTTTTAAAGAAATTAATACATTAATAAATATAAAAACTCAGACAATCGTCTTCAATTAATAAAACGGCGCCACTTAGATCTTATCTAACGGTGCCTCTGTGTTTAATTCCAAGTGCAAGTTCAGGCAGTTCACTACAGGAAACATATCAAGGTCATATGACAAAGGATTGTTTAATAATAAGAGCCAAATTGATGTAAAACAGATGAACTTGGTACAATTCGGTCTCAGAGATTACCGCCTGCCGAAAAAGACGCCTAATGCTCGGGTGGGGGGATTTGTAATGAGTGATGGGGTTAAATAGTTGGCTTGATAAAGTGGGTAACTTAGTTAAAGTCGACGTACAGACGAAAATACAATAGAGCCAACCACGTCCTGTTACTAAAAAATCAATGTGTCTAAAAACGGATGTATACAAGAAGTCTCTCCATGTCACATGGTGGAACAAAACATTTTGTAACTGCCGCAAGCCTCCTGGCTCAGCACAGCTGTTCTGTTTACTTCCCTTCTTGCCTTTGCTTTCTCTTACTAACGACTTTGAAAAGGGCTGCAAAGTAGTGGCCGGCAATGCAGACATTACCAAAAATCATAAATACGTTTAAACAGATAAGCAAACATTAACTGATTTCTCTTTAATAAGCTGCAAAAATATGTAATCTTTGTTTTTAAATCCTGACATTAACAGTGTTTCCTTAGATTGACCTGAAATTCACTTTAAACTCGTATTCTGTACACAATGAAAGATATATGTACTATTTACATTGCATTTTATAAAAGCAACTCTTACCTTTTCAGTCTGTGACTACGTATGCTGCGTTGATGAACAATGTACAGACACGGTAAATATATATATTAATATATGTGACTTAATTTTAGAATCCTTTAAAAACAACAATTATCATGTAGAAATCCGTATAACATTAGTTGTACACTTTCGAAAGGTGTTCAACTGTCTTGTACGATGTCATATTCAGCGACCGGTGAAACAAAGAACTTTACAAAAAACCTGTAAGTACATCACAAAAATATATGTCAGCAGAGACCACGGACACGCAAACAGTGAAGCGAGCCAATCGGCTGGATACCACAGAAATGTGGGACATGTATTTCTTCTGGTAGCGTAAGCTCTTACTCGGTGCTGTTCAAGGACGGAAATTGGAACTCCATTTCCCAGTGTGCCATTCGAGCCGGCTGCAAGCACATGCCTTGTTGCGTTGAGGCTGCTCTGTTTGTAAACAATACATTTCTGCGGGGTGGTACTGTACGAAGGGGGAACTAGTCAGTTAACATGATCTATTTAGAAAACATGCTGACAGAAAACGGATATTCACATTAACGAACATTAGCGTATCTGGCGTAATAGTGTATCTTCTATTTTTAGTTTGGTCCAAGAAGTTTGACTAAGTATCAGACTTTATAACCACCTACGGCCTGTCAACCGCCGGCAAGAATGGCGACAACACTGTTGATAATCATCAATACCATATTGATAGCCATTTAAAATGTGCTTTATATATACATACAGAAACAGCTTCTCAAACTAAACGCTTTCAGCCGTATCTCTCTGTTGCTTTCTTTCGGCCTAGGTTCATGGTCACTGGTGATCCTCTGGTTTTGACCCTAACCTTGGGTCAGAGAGCTGGGAGAAATTGTGCCAGATGAGTTGCCTATGACCTTTGGCGAGCACAGTGGCATCACTAGCTTCAGCATGTATTATGGGCTAAGGCCTACCTCTCTGATAATTCTGTATTACTTTGGCATATGTGTTAGATGGAAAAGCTGGGTCCCCTACTTCACTCAGTCAAAGAGAGAGTTTTGGGTTCTCAAAGATCAGGGGGTGCTCTAAAGTCCCATAACCCCCTCTCTTAAATGATACCACTATGTGTTCAGTGTGAGGAGATCAGAGCAGCATGGAAGGAGTATCTGAGAAAGGACGTACAGGTCCAGCCACAGAAGAAAGCAATGGTACTTGCTAAGAGGGCTAAGTCCATTCCTCTGTCTCTTGCACATCCGGGTCTTTACAATATATTGCTCACTTGCTTTATCGCTACACTCATGGTTGTAATGGCCCAGGGGGGTGCAAGAGACGGAGGAATGGTGTAGCTCTAAAAAGTACCTTTGGCTTCTTTAGCAATACCTCCACCACGCCACTAGGTCTTCTAGGTTCCAACATGCTCCAAGCTTCTTTGTCCTCCTGCATACTTAGCACTGGCCATCTCTGCGCCTCACTCTGCTTACCTGAGATCAGAGGCAACTCAACAGCCACACTATCCCTTGATTCTGTGAAATGAAAGTCCAGCATCCATGTCTGACACATGGTGGTGACTATGTGCACAGGCCATCAGTCCCCAACAGCAGGACGACAATGTGGAATAAAGGAAATATTTAAATAGCCAGCTTCACGGGTATTCCCGCCCTCCTGTACAGATCCAGGGTCTATATATATATACTATGGCCGCGTAGTATCACCCGTGACGTAACTATATCGAAATCACATGAGTATTTGTGTTTGAACATGTTTGAACTAATATTTGTGTAAATTGCAAGCTGATAGAGCCAGTTGTTATTTAGATATTGGGAAGGTGATAGATATCTGTATGTATGCTTTTAGACATTGTGAGCCTGTGTCTTTCTCTGTGGTATGGGCTGGCATTAACTTCACTATATATATATATATATATGGGTCACTGGGGTCTGCTGGAGCCAATCCCAGCCAACACAAGGCACACGGCAGGAACCAATCCTGGACAGGGTTCCAACCCACCGCAGGACACACCCAAACACCAAGCACACACTAGGGCCAATTTAGAATCGCCAATCCACCTAACCTGCATGTCTTTGGACTGTGGGAAGAAACCGGAGCACCTGGAGGAAACCCACTCAGACATGGGGAGAACATGCAAACTCCACGCTAATAGGATATTTATAGTGATTGAGTGGAGCAGCTGTAAGTCACCACTGGAAACTGTAGGGGTAGCAACCCAGTCAACCCCATTTAATCCCAACAAAAATATTCTGTTTATGTCAAACAAAATAATTACACTTGGTGGCATAATCAAGTCCTAAAGTCCCTTGATTCAGCCCAAAAGAGTTAACATTAATTATCTGACCCCAAGAACAACTAAATCCTAGAAAATAATGGCCTTCATCTTTGAAAAAAAGTCATTAATGTTTCGTCACCCAAACAACTAGACCAGTTACACTCTGCCCATGACAGGAAGATAAAGGCAGACATTGGAAAACACTTCACCTTTCCATCATACATTGCCGTTACCTCTCTAAGGCCTGACCTAGTACTCTGGTCTGCTTCAGTACAAACAGTTTATGTCAGTCAGCTCAGTGTACACTAGGAAGAGTGAGTGGATGAGGTATTTGAGTATAAGAAGCTGCAGCTATGTGGAGCTTGCTACTGAAGCACAACATCAGGGGCTGAGGCACTAAAGTCTGCCCAATGAAAATGGGATGTATAGGTTTCGTGTCAACTTCTACCACCTGGCTGCTCAAATATCTGGAGATCTTGGGCCAGGCTTTAAAATAAACTATCAAATCTATATCAGAAGCAAAAGAACAGAGTGACCAGTGGCTTTTGTTGAAGAAGCATGACCTCAGTTGGGCTACAAAATAGTGATGCTAAAGATTTGGGTAGACACAGGAGGGAAGCAATTGAACTCTCAGAGATATAGTGGGCTAATTAACAAAACATAAAGGAAGGCAGATGCCCACTTGAAGACCCCTCTGTGTTAATCAGCCTTCACTATTAATTTTTTGTAAGTGCTCGCACAATGGATCTTATCCTGCACTTAGTGAACCATGCATGTTAATGTTATATGCAAACACAGATATGGTTTAAAATAATTAATTTAATACCTTCGTATTTTTAATTTTTTTCTTATGTAATGTAAAAAAATAAATCAGAAAGTGTTAAAAGGGCTGGGTTATAAAATTAAATTCTCACTTAATAGCTGAAATTCAGTGGTTATGTGGCGTTCCATAAAGGAAGTAGATTTTTATGATGGTATTTTAAATATCTGTCACAAGCTTTTGTCAACTGTTGGTGTTGTGTTTCAGCCAGGTTTCCCTCCCTGCTGAAGTTCGTTTTCCATCTTGATTTCCTCTTTTGTTTATGTAATTAATTAATTATTTGCATTATTCTGTGTTTCTTGTTGTGTTTATTATTTAATTTTTATGTATCTATGCTTGTTCTTTTATGTTCCCTGTGTCTCATTAGTGGTTCACCTAGGGATAGAGCCACCTGCCCTTCACTGTCAGGGAATTAAACTGAGAGTCCCTGGCAGTTCTTTAAATGTGTTGGCGTTGGTGAGCTTGTAGGGTAAACATTATGTGCTTTTTGTGAATTTCTTGATTTTTTACCCCTGTGCTGTGTCTTTTGACAATTCTTTGGACGCCATATTTTTACAGTATTTTCTTTTGGGATTGCCAATTTTAATTATATTGCCCTTTGTGCCTTTGTGCTATTTGGAGATTATTTTGTGCCTCAGTGCATTATTTGTTCATAATTGTGGTCATTGCTTGTTTGCTTAAGGTTGGACATGGAAGCTATGCTAATGGCTGTGTCATAAATGTTTCTAATAAAACTTCTTTTTCTTTTTTATCATACAACTTACTGGCATATGATGGTAACATTAGATGACAGTTATTGTCAGTCATTCTTGTGATAGTTATGATTTACAACTCAACAGTATTTAGATCTAATATAGTTCAGTATATCCCAGTTATGGATTTTATTTAAGTATTCACATTTCTTTCCACATCTTACAGACATAATGATTAACAAAGTATATCAAATCAAATAAATCAAAATAATGATATGTTGACTAAACACTCCAAATTTGATAAGTATAAGCAAAAGTCTATATGATGGAAGGACTGAGGGAGAGACAGAGTCCAGGATATTATCTCACAAGCCCATCAGGTAGCCTAAATACTTAGCCTCTGTTAACTCAAAATAACATTACTTAGGTATTATCTGGAGGTCAGCCTTACCTAATGTCTGGAGCACAGCTCAGATGTGCTGCAAGTGTTCTTTCCAGGTGCTGGAAATGTCATCGGGTAAGCAGCACTGTATGCATTGTGAGGGCATTGCACTCTCTCCACCAGATGTTGGAATGTCACCAGTGCTCTGTGCAACATAAATGGAAGGATAAAATACTCTATCATTGTGTCAACAGTGGTCAGATACTCTGTTTTACTGAGTTGCTCAAGGAGGTCATCCATTCTGCGGCATCGGATAAGTGTCAATTTGGGAGACTTGATTAAGTCGTCAGAAGTCATTGCAAAACCTGCAACTCCCATCTGGCTTTGGGAATAAAACAACGGGAATAGACCAGGGACTCTAACATTCCTCAGTCACACCAAGGTCTAGAATTCACCCAATCCCAAGTTCCACTTCTGCACATTTTCCTGGATGATCACCCCCAGTTCTGTCACAATGTCATGCACAATCAGAAAGGACCTACAGGGTTTCTCACTCATCACCTCCAGGACAGACAGGATAATCAGAATCAGAAAACTTTATTAATCCCAAATGATTAATTGGAGACAGAGTTAATGACTGGTTTGTGAGCAAAGTAACAACAGGGCTGACCAGACTGGGACTTGGGTCCTGATCCTTCCACAGTTTCAACAAATTAATGTAGGAACAATCAAATGAGTGCAGAAGGAGTCTCAGCCCATCATCTCAGAATTCCAGAGCTCAAAAAATGAGAACAACTCAGCTCAATTCAGCGAAGAAGAACAAATGGAATCTTGGAAAACACAAATAAACATAATTTTTAAAATACTGAAATAATGAGAGAGGTTTGTGAGTCACAGTGGAGAAGTCAGACACCCAAAGATATTACTGCAACACATGGTGAAAAGCCTGCTCACCAAAGTCACTTATGCTACCTATAGTGTGTTTCCCCCTTTAATGAGGTTTTGTCAATTAAAAACCCAGGAAATGTATATTGTCACACACATGCACATGTGAGACAACTTCAGGGCTCATCAAACTCCAACTCCAATGGAGCCCTGCGAGAGTTCGAGGAACTGCTGTAAACCATGGGGGCTTCCACCTAGCTCTTCGGGGGAGGTAATGCTAAAGGTACACTCTCTTCCCCAGTCCTTCTAGCATAGAGGCATTTCGGCTGGACAAGGGCCCCGGCCGTATGCCACAATAGATAGATAGATAGATAGATAGATAGATAGATAGATAGATAGATAGATAGATAGATAGATAGATAGATAGATAGATAGATAGATAGATAGATAGATAGAAAAGTTATATAATTAAGACAACTATTAAAAACTTTATATAGTGTATTTTACACAAGTCTCTGGCAAAAACCCCTAGAAAAAAAAAATTAAGACCCACATTATAATCAGTCCTTTTCCCACAGTTTTCCTTTCATTGTGAGAAATATCAATAATCACTTCCCTTGATTTCAAGAGTAATGTAGGGTCAAAAGAAAAGGTGAGACTGAATTCGTCATTTTGCCTCCAACACATCCATTGTCGTATGAGTGCAATGATATGTCCTACATTCCAAAGTTCTCTTTGACCTTCATTTTTTAATTGATACGTAAAGGACCAATTCTGTTAATGTTTATGATAGACATAAACAAAGAAGAGTGTACAAATGTATATTGCAGCATCTATTGACTTAAAGTTAAAGTACAATTTATATAAGTATAAAATTAGAACTTCCAGGTCTAAAAAGTAATCAATTTTATAGTATCTTTTCATACACAGTGAGAATTCAATATCCTACTGCTGTTTAATTTCCTGGCAAGATCTTCATATGGCAAAATGTAAGAGAAGAAGAGATTAAAAAGTAAGAGCAGTAAGAGATAGTCACAATATGAATGATTCCTAAATACATGTGATTGTGAACTTTCAATGCGGCAAATGCATAAATATTTGCATCAAAATTAACATTTAAGCATAGTTAAGCTACCGTCTCAAGAATGCACATTTACTATCAAGTAAAGAAATACCTAAGAAGCAATTTCTAAATCTGAATAACAATCAGCCATTATATTTACTAATAAACAAGAGAATGTCCAAACATTTCCAAATACTGTGCTGATTCCTGTCATTTAAAGTTCAGAATTTCTATTGGAAACTTCCAATGCTTTTAAAACTTCCTATAGGAAAATTTTACTGCTACAAGGTTTATTTTTGATGGCTGACTCTTAAATGAGACTTAAAAAAGATTTCTATTTATGTTTCACTAGCAAAATACCCGCACTTCGCAGCAGAGAAGTAGTGTGTTAAAGAAGTCATGAAAAAGAAAAGGAAACATTTTAAAAATAACATAACCTGATTGTCAATGTAATTGTTTTGTGACTGTTATGAGTGTTGCTGTCATCAAGGATTTGATTATCATTATTTCTTTCAATCAGGTTCGTATTTGGAAGACGTGTTGTTATGAAGTTACATTCCGTGTTTGTCAACCATTGTAAAGATAACAGGTTTCATTCATCGAAGTGTTCGCCACTTAAATAGCTACTCGTGAATGTAAGATGTTTAACAGGCATTCCTGGTATTACCTTGTGCTAAACGTACCATGGTGTGACGTAAGGGGAGCTGACTGAAAAAAGGCAAGGAGGTGCGTATTTTGAACAAAAAGGGAGAAGACATCGAAGGAGTGGAAAAGTGAAAAGGAAAAGTGTTTAAATAAAGAGCTAGGAAGGTGAATGGAAAAAAGCAGCCAGCGGTAAAGCAAGGAAGACTTCGTAATAAGGACAGTTCGGTGCATGTAGAAGGTGTAACAATAAGATTGTTAAGCCATATGCTAATGTTCTCACACGGAGGATTTAGAGATACGCACTGGGAGAAGTATAATGTGAACCTCTGTACAGTTTTGTTTATTTTCGGGATGTAATTTTCATCAAATTTACGTATCATCTGGTTCATTGGCGGACCGTGCACCTCACACCTAGGCCTTCAGTAGTGCTCCGTCTGAATCACCCCGCCCCTCAAAAACGAATTTATCGTTATAAAAACCATCTTAATATGCAGAAATACAATATAAAGAGCCGCTGCATCGCAGATGCCTTTACTGAATAGACAAACCAGGGGTGAACAAGTTCCTTTCTACTGCAGCCAAAGCCGCAACACACATAAAAAACATCAATAATAACTCATAAACTTGCAATATTATTTAGGAAAATCGCAACATTTTACTCACCAAAAATTCGGATTATTTGTAAACAAAATCCATCCTCCTCTCTTTCCTCAAAAACAGTTAAATTACTCTGTCGTACGGATTATCCGTGCGCTTCAGTTCCATCAAAAAGTCCCTTTCTATCGCCATCAAAACTAATGCTGAAAGTCAAACCTGCCCTGTCGTATTTCTGGCATAAGTTTTAATTTGCTTTAGGGCTGAAAATGTCCGCGCGACAGAAGCAGTGTACACGGGAATGGTCACTGCCAAATATACCAATGTGAACAGCTGCCCCATGCTCTCATTCAAATTTTTCTGATGAAAGAAGTCAAGGAGATCAGTGGGAGATTTTCCTTCAAAATCATCCATGGCATACATTACAGACAGCTCTGTTTTTAGCTGAGACAGATCAAAAACCGTTCCGTGGCTCTTGTGTTAAACTGGAGAAGGCTGCATGCCTGAAATGTTTCTTGTTTTCCCGAAACTTCTGGGGCTTGAGGAGCATGACAAACATCAGGTTTTCGTGGTCTTGAAATCTGGTCTGTGTCTGGCAAATAATTTTGTCCAGAATCCTGCCATGGAGTTGGACGTAGTGCACACGAGGATCTTGCGCTCGGAGCGCTTGCGGTGAGTTCAGTGGCCTTGTAGAGTTCCTCATATCGGCTTCTATTCAATCAATGGGTCTGAATACGGTGACGTTGCCGTACGCCTGCTAGAGGGCCCTACTGACACCAACTCAAAATCTGATTGGTTGAAGCAACAGGTTAATCGACATTTATTCTATGTTAGAGTGCCTGCACAACGGATTGTGAAGGCCTCTCTGCCAGGCAACAAATGATGGCTGAAATGTGATTGGCTAAATGGTTTAATATGAAAATAGGTGCATGGAAGCAGCACAACCATCGGAAAAGTTATGAAAGGATGCGGACAGACTATTTGGAATTATTTAATAAGTATTCATGGACAAAATATAATTAACATCAGTTTGTGATTCAGATATTTTTACTTATTAATATATGCTAAGCACAGTCCTTCACCTGCGAATATTTACCTTATATGGACAGTGCGCTGAATTACGTGGGAGGCGTGATGATGCGAGATGCAACTCCACCTCCCACGGCCATCGAGCTGCAGTCTATTACAGTATATGGACAAAAAAATAGGTTCCAGTTATGACCATTACACGTAGAATTTCGAAATGAAACCTGCCCAACTTTTGTAAGTAAGCTGTAAGGAATGAGCCTGCCAAATTTCAGCCTTCTATCTACACAGGGAGTTGGAGAATTAGTGATGAGTCAGTGAGTCAGTGAGCCAGTCAGTCAGTCAGTCAGTCAGTCAGTGAGGGCTTTGCCTTTTATTAGTATAGATTTAAGAATCAAATTTGTCACAAATGTTTCTCCTAAAATTCCTTAAGAGAAATAGCTTTAGACAAAAAATAGATGAGCTACAACTGAGGTAGGAGTCAAATTAAAAATTTGGTTTAAAAAGCATGTTATATTTTGGAAGATCTCTTTTTAGTCTTGTTTTAATCTCTTTCAAGACTTCAGGTTTTAGTTATTACTGGACTCATGCCTTGTAACATTTGAGATATAATTAATTATATTTCTTTTGTTTTTCCAATTGGAGCACAGGTAGTTGAAGTGACTTGCTCCTAGATACACAGTGGAGTCAGTAGCAGAACCTGAACCCAGAACCTCAGGGTTTGTAGTCCATCTTAACCACTACATTACACCATGCTGCCTGCCTTTTCTTCCAGAACGAGTATGATCTAATTAGTATGATCTAATTGGAACACAGCCATATAAATCAGAGCAACTAATAGTATTAATCAGAAGTAAGAACTCTAATTATGTAATCAGTGTTTTATTACCACAAGCAACCATCCATACATTTCACCACATATTACTGAGCCTACAATGCAAAATCGTTTAATTTGCAAAACAAATGTCAAGCCACTAGTTGGAAAAGCTGAGCCCATTGTATGACTTTGGTGAGATCTCAGCTGAAACCCAAGAGGGGACACTTGTGATAATACTGGCATTTTACTTTCAGGAGTAAAATATGAGAAGCATGAGGCCAAAGAAATTGTCTCCATTTTATTTCTTTCTCATCTCATTGTTGTCTAGGAGAAACCAAAAAGATATTAAGGAGATTGTTTTTTTGATTTTTCATTTCTATGAGATTATAATATTTAAGGTTTAACTTTAATGCTACTTTTAAATATTATCTGTCTTGATTTTTGACCTTTCTTTTTAGATCAAGACGCTTTGCTTTTGGAACCAGTCCTTGTATTTAGGTTACAAAATATAAAGTATTTTGGCCCAGTGTGCTAGAGCAATATTAACTATTTACATTTCAAAGTTTTTTGAGGCTGCAAAGGTGTAATCTTCTTGAAAACGAGTAGAAAGGTAAGAACCAAGAGCACATGTAATATCATTTGAAGCATGACATTTGAAAAGCAAATGTTCCTAATGCATACTAGGATTAAGACTTTAGATGTTGTGAGACTTGCCCGGACACCACCAATCGGAAACCACATCTTTATAAAAGTCACACGTTTATTTAACATAAATAAACACAATCCCAAAACACCACACAATGCACATAGCAATAATCACCTCAGTTCAGTCCTTTCTCAGTCCTTAGATGCCTTTACTCTCCTCCTGGGAGCTTCGTCCTGCTCCCACTCCCGACTCTGGCTCCCAGATTACTGGAAGGCGGCGCCTTTTATTCCTGCTCGGATGTGCTCCAGGTGTCTGATGATGTCCTTCTGGCAGCACTTCCTGGTGTGGCGGAAGTGCTGCCCTTTGCCCCGGAAGCACTCCGGGCGTCCCTGGCAGGTACCTCCGCCATCTTGTTGAGTGTGGCAGAAGTAAAGTTCTCCCGGGATCTAGGAGGCTTAAGGCACCCCCTGGCGGTGGCCACGGGTCCCAACAAGTTGGAATGTCTCTCCTCCTCTCCCGTGGTCCTCTCCTGCTCCAGGGCCATTGTGACCTCCTGACCCGGAAGCTTTTAATGTCTCTATCCGGTCCCTCCAGGCAACCCGGCCAGGTAAGAACCCCAGACATCTGTGACAATGTACTGTATATTTCACATAATTTTTCTACAATCTTCAAAATTGTGCTTTACTGTCCACACTGTTGAAGTGGCAATTCTTTGGGTAACATATTGCAGCAACTAGAGTTTACACTTTACACTGTAGTATGTGACACTTGTGTTAATAACCTTTTGCTATGTCTCAGTTGTTGAATATTTAAACACACTGGTAAGTTACGATAAAAACTGATGTTGTTCCTTCTAGTTTTGCATGTGGTACTAAAAGTCATTTAGGGCATGTAATGCAATATGTTTGCTTTCATGCTATAGTTCATGTTATAATTATTCAGATGTTGCATAACCAAAATTGTAGCAGCTGTATGTTTTTATAAGCCTAACAGCTGTTTTTTCAACAGTGTAGTGTATTTTAAAGACTACCTTCATAATGGATGTAGTAAGCATGAATTGCAAAAATACACACCTTAACAATTGCAGTAATGGAGAAATGAAAGCTGAGAAGGATTATGATTATATAATTATGACAGCTCAAACATGTATGATCTGGGTAGGGCATTAAACTGCATCCGGCAGTTGGGGGTTGGTGGCAGGATTGGCACTTTAGCCACCGTAACAAAAAACTTCACACAGCTTTTAAGATGACAGACAGGACTCCTTTCTGCTCTCTGTGGGAGTGTCATGCTGCAGTTGCCCATAGGAAAGCTGCTCGTATTATGAAGAGGATGGGAGGAAGCCCCGGAGAGCCTCATCCCCAGAAGAGTCAAAACCATCGGAGACCCAATGGGATCAGGCCCTTTGGGGATTAGAACTGGTGTACAGAAGCACTTGGGTCCCAATTTGAGGCGGCCCTTCTGGGTAGGCACATGGAATGTCTTGTCTCTCCAGCATGACAATCACCTTCCTCTGCTGTCGGAGGAACTTTGTAAACTCCACATTTCAGTGGTGGCACTCTCTGAGGTACGCGATCTCTGTGGGTGGGTACGACTTTTATTGGTCTGGTTGCTCAGATGACTGTCATACTCAGAAAGTAGCAGTTGCTATGGCAGGTCGGCTTCTTCTGATAGTGTCCAACATCACTCCTTTCAATGAGTGTATTATGAGACTCAGATTAATGCACTCTCTGGGTGTCTTGTCTGTTGTCTCAATGTATGATCCGACTGCTGTGAGTGATGTCTCAGTGAGGGAGACATTTTATTCGGAACTTCACTTGGTGGTTGATGAGTGCTCACCAGGTGAGACTCCTCTGGTCAAGGGTGACTTCAATGCGACCACTGGCACTGATAGGGCTGGGCTATGAGGATTGTGTTGGACCCCATGAGTCTGGCGACCGTGTTTAAAGTGGTGCCATGTTACTTGACTTTGCAAAATTTCAGGGGCTACAGATCACTGGATCCTGGTTCCAGCACCCTGAGACGCATGGTTGGACTTGGCTGTCCTCCTGGCATTGGAAGCAATCTTTGTTTCTTATATGGGAGACAGGGGTCATCCCAACTGACTGGATAATGGGACTTGTTGTCCCTATCTGGAAAGGGAAGTATGATCGCCTATATTGCTGCAATTATGCAGGGTAACACTGATCTCCATGGTTCTTGCTAGGGTCATCCTCAATAGGATCCATGATCACTTGCTCACCTATCTGTGACCGGAGCAGTCTGGTTTTACTCCTATGAAGTCTACCATTGACTGTATCTTGGTACTGAGGGTTTTTCATGGAGTGCAAATGTGAATATCGTCAGAGTTTCTTTGCAGCCTTTGTCGATTATTGTAAAGCATTTGTCTCAGTTGATCAAGCTGCCCTGTGGGACATCCTCAGACTTCGCAGGATCCTCTCAAAGTTGCTGAGAGAAGATGCAGAACCTCTATGTTTTTCCCAGTTGTTTATGGGGTATGTCAGGGGTGTGTTCTTGCTCCTACTCTGTTCAGTCCTTGCATGGACTGGCTGTTGGGCAAGGTCGTGGGGTTCAGTGGCTGTGGAGCATCTGTTGGTGAAAAAGAATTCACTGATTGTGACTTCACTGATCGTGCTGACAATGCTGTAATCTACGTGGAGTTAATGGAGGCTCTGATCGGGGCTCTCGAGAGACTGACTGAGAAGTCTGAGTGTCAGGACTTACCAAGATCCAGGCCTTTAAAGACTTCTTGGGCATCGCCTTCAGCAGTGTGTCTGGCTTTAGAGAGAGTGTCGACTTCGCCATTAGTTTTACTTACGTCGGCAGCAACTTTCATGTCTCTGGTGGGTCTTCCTATGAAGGCAATAGATGGACTGAGAGAACATGGGGGATCATGAGGTCACTGGAAAGGAGTAGGGGGGTGCTCCCGTTATCTTTAAAAAAGGATGAAGGTCCAAGTCTTTAAAGTCCTGGTATTTCCATTCTTGCTATATGGTTGTGAGACATGAACGTTATCCAGTAAGCTGATTTGAAGACTGGACTCCTTTGGTACTGTGTCTCTTTAGAGAATCGAATGAGCAGTTGCTCACAGAGTCCTGAATTAGGCACATTACCTGCATTGAGAGGGAGCGTCAGTTACAGCACTACAGCCATGTGGTGCAATTCCCCATGGGAGATCTGGCTCGCAGGATCCTCATTGTTAATGGCACAAGTGGCTGGACCAGGCCAAGGGGACGTCCATGTAACAGCTGACTGTGGCAGATAGATGGTCATTTCCAGTGGGTGGGAATGGACCGCGTGTCTGCCTGGGAAGTGCCAACTGGGACCCTGAGCTGTTCCATAGATTGGTGGGTGCGGCAACACGCTGTACCAGTTCATGCTCCCCAACCTCACCTGAACTTGAAACATACCGAAGCCACCCTTTTTTTACATAGCAGCTTTATATGATGTACACCATCTCAAAGCAGTTCATACTGTAAGTACTACACAAAGCAACCAGTTGAGTTGAAAGGTTAATTAACTTGCTCAGGGCTACACAGAGAGTCAGTTGTGTGGACTGAACAAACAGCATTATACTTGCCAACCCAGCCCTTAGCTGTTAGGCCACAATGCCTATTGAAAAGTGATCACACTGAGCGCTCAAGTAGGAAGTCGTTTTGTTTTATTTTGGCATCTCTTTGTTGCAAAGGTGTCTGCATACAGGATTTCTTCCTAAGTACTAGAACATTATAACTCACTCAAGTATACTTTTTGTAATCATGCATAGTTTGATTCTTCACAATAGGATTATGTAAGATCTTTTATAATCTCAAGCATTATTTTTCTCATGTTTTTCATAATATTGTACATTTGTAGTGTGCAGCACTACAACAATGACTATATTGGAATTACTGTATGTTTTTAATTAGTGATATAAAAAATATACAAATAGCATTTTTGCCCTTTGTCACTGACTTTACAATCAAAGGTGTATTGCATTTTTTTAAATCTTTATTTTTATGTTGTTAGTGGAGTGGTGGCTCTGAGGCTAGGGATCTGTGCCAGCAATCAGAAGGTTGCTGGTTTGAATTCTGTAAATGCCCTTGAGAAAGGCCCTTAACCTCCAGTTGCTTCATCCTGGGTATGATGTTAATCTGCATCCAGCCCTGCAAGCAGGTCCTCCAACTTTAAGGGAAAACTTGGGGGTTGGTGGCAGGATAGGCACTCCATCCGCTGTAAAAAAAACTCACACTGTTCTGTGTGGTGCTGAGATGTCATTCATTGCATGGCTGCACTTGGGTCACAATCTGGGTGGTTCATTGTGTGGTGGGTGCGGCAATGCCCTGTATCAGCTCATGCTCCTAACCTCTTTATGTTGTTGCTTTAAATAATGCCTCATCTATTTTCTGAACCTGCCTTTTCTAACTCACTGTTTTGTGAAGCTGACAGCATTGGTTGAAAGGGAGGAACCAGCAATGCACAGGATGTCAATCCATTAATATCAATTAAACTCACAGAAAGGTTTTAGAAGAACTTAGTGACACAGGATAAACATAATGAGAACATGCACATTCCATACATGAAAGCAAGTTCTCATAGCTACGTGGAAGCAAAGCACTACTCCACCATGCCACACTCAAACAAATTATTTGCTTTAGGTGCAATGATGCTCCAGCTAAAAAATTAGTTTTTTGTATTATTTAAGGCAAATTGTAATAAAGAAGCATAGCAAACCATTTTCAAACCACTTGGAGGGATCATGGAAGTCGGCAAACAGGGACCAACCCTGGAGTGCCAGCCCATTACAGGTTTTCACTAATGCACACAGTCATACTCACTCACACTTAGTAATACAGATATCAATTAAATAATATGTACTGTATGTCATCAGAATGTGAGAGAAAAAAATGCAGTATCGAAAGAAAAATTCTTGCAGATATGGATCAATGAGGTAGTATCATTAACTACACCACTGTGCTACTTTAATAAAGAAATATGACTTCAGAAATATGAGAAACATTATTTTAATTTTTATGAGTCTACTAAATAATTTAATTAGATTGAGCTGGTAGTAAATGACCTCAGTTGGCGATGAAGTTACCTGCAGTCTTAATAAACCAACACATGACATAAGTGTAATTTTTAAAGGAGTTTAATAACAGCTTGTACAAATAGTAGAACTCACAACTTTAGACCGATGGCAGACCTTTAAGGCTTCCTAAGCCTTCTAGGAAATCCTGCCATAGACCAAAGTACAAATAAATTATATCAAAGCTAAAGGATCACAAAAAACTTGGAGTCCTGCTTAAACCTTCAGTAGCTGGATGAAAGGCCTTTAACTTTAAAGTTTGTTTTTACAGTAATAAATGGATTAGCTAAACATTGTTCAATGTACTACGAGAAATGACAGCTTTTGCCAATTTCTATAAATGACAAGATAACTTTGATTTGTTGTCAGTATTGGTGGAACATTTCTAAAACCTATTAGCTTTGTTTTTAGCTTCACTTTGCATGCAGTCTTTACAGTCTCTAAACTAATGAACCCAATTAAGATGAGTTCATGTGAAATACACAATTTTTTTTTTGCTTGGTCTATGGCCTTTGATATAGTATTAATGACTGGACTGAGAATAGTTGTGAATAGATTGATGCCTTTGTATAAGTCTTAAATTGTTTATATATATATATATATATATATATATATATATATATATATATATATATATATATATATATATATATATATATATATACTGTATATACAGTGGTACCTCAGTATACGTCCTTAATCAATTTCAGATCCTTTGACTTATACCACACAGGACGTATACCAAATGAATTTTTTCCATAGGAAATAATGGGAAAATTATTAATTGGTTCCCATTAAAAAAAAATCCTATTTTTATTGGCATATTATAAAATATAAAATAAAAAATAAAATAATTTAAACACTGCTTAATACTAAAATACATAAATACAAAAGCAATTAGATGAAATAAATGAAAATTTAACCTCAATTTACTTTTTAATAACGTCTTTGTTTTTCACAATCGTAGATACCGTTGTTCTTGGCAGACGGTATGCAGCAGCCAAGTCCCAGATACGCATGCCACCTTCATACTTTTCAACAATCAATTCAAATTTACGCGAAAAAACACAAAATCACGTGAAAATTCACAGAGAGTTATAGCACCAGTTGTTCACTGAATGCTAGCAACTGGTGTACTGACGCTTGTGGGCAGTCGTGGCTTTGCCTCGAGAGAGGTAAACAAGGGTAGCACGCGGGTTGTTCACTGAATGCTAGCAACTGCCATACTGACACTCATGGGCAGTCGTGGCTTTGTCTCGAGAGAGTTAAACAAGGGTAGTTTAGTGTTCTCTAGATTGAAGTAGCAATACAATCAGAATAACGTTTCGAATGCTGTTTTTTTTAATCATGTTTATCCAGCTCTCCATACAGCGTGCCTTCTAAACCACACCCCTCCCTCTGGCAATCTTACGTCTCAAAAGACGCAGGCCATAGCAATCAACACCCGAACATAAAGCAATGGACAAAAGCATCATTGAACAATCATATACAACTAGTAGCACGCGGGTTGTTCACTGAATGCTAGCAACTGTCGTACTGTTGCTCGTAGGCAGTCGTGGCTTTGTCTCGAGAGAGAGGTAATCAAGGGTAACACACGAGTCGTATTCCAAACAAAGGTGGTATACCAGGCAAAATTTTTTCAAACAGGACGTATACCAAGTTGAGCTAATTCCAAAGCGGACATATACCAAGGTATCACTATATATATATGTAAAAGAGTGAGGAGGAGACAGCAAAAAGGTTTGGGGTTTGCTGGCCCCATATATTGTCGACAATCCACAATAAAAAACTGGTCAAATTTATAAACAAAAACTGTTCATAAGCGCGACACCGAATCATGGTGTCGGCGGCCATTTTATGGAGGAGGAGCCGGAAGTGGAGGAATGCTGGGAAGGAACCGTGAGGGAGGATGGGATCGATGACGTCAGGGAAAGATGGAGGAGGAAGGGCGGAAGTAAGCGTAGTGCGGGCAAACCCAGCTTATGGTGGTGGAGCGTCTTTTTTCCTGTAAGGAAGCATAGGGAGAAAGTTAGTACCCGCCATTCCCTGCCGGCGAATGTCTTCCCAGTGTGTCAAGATCCTTCCGCGGTCTCCCACTCGCTTAACGTGAAAATATATATATATATATATATATATATATATATACAGTATATATATATATATATACAGTGGAACCTCGGTTCACGACCATAATTCGTTCCAAACCTCTGGTCGTAAACCGATTTGGTTGTGAACCGAAGCAATTTCCCCCCATAGGATTGTATGTCTCTTCTCCAAGAGAGCATAGTAAGCCCCTTTTATCTCCCCTCTCTGAAGCAGCCCACCTCTGTGAGCCCCTCCCGCACACTCCCTGGCCTCTCTAGGTTGCCTGGTTAAGCATGCCGGGAGCGGAGCCCGTACCGGGTCTCGCCGAACCATGGGACACCCTCCCCGCCTGAAAACATGGCCCTGGTACGATCCCACCTGGGTATAATGCAGGTCCTGTCCCCTTCTCCTCTGGGACTTCTCCATCCTGCCGACTATGCCAGTGTCACAAAGCACACAATGAGACATATCAAGGTTTGGGGCAGCCACCCGTATAATGTGGTATCCTGGCTGCAAATCGTCTTTTTTAAATGGTAACACTGTTGTGCTCAAAACCGAGTCCAATACAGAACTGAGGGGAAAGGGAAAAGGGGCAGGCTTTTAAAGGAGAAGACAGGAAGTGAGGTCATAAGGATCAGGCACGTGGTCTTCAATCATTGGATCACACCTGGACGTGACATCAGAGGGGCCGGATCTGGTAAGGTCTACTTCCATTGGTTCAGTCCCAGAAGTGACGTCAAGAGAGCCAGGTGGAATCTCCTGGGGATGGTCTACAGGAAAGGGAGACAAAGAGTCAGTGTACTCTGCCACATCCCAGCATGCCTCAGAACTGCCTTCACTCAAGCCCTTTAGCTGCCTCCCATGCGCACGTGTGTAACAATATATATATGTCCTGATGACATCATTCCTGGTTCTTGCCTCATTGGCGTTACTTCCAGGTGCAAGCCTATGGATGAAGACCCTTCCGGTTCCTGCCCCTTTGATGTCACTTCTTATACCTTTAAAGTTGCCACCTTTCCTCTATCCCCTCAGTTCTTTTCTGGTCCCCAATCTTTACACATCAGCACAAATCTTTAAACCATTTTGCAGCCAGGGAATAATATACGGGTGGCTGCCCCAATCCTTTCTGTGGCTTTTTTTGATTTTTGTGACAAAATATATAATGTAATCTATACTAATAAAAAGCAAAGCCCCCACTGACTCACTCACTCACTCACTGACTGACTGACTCACCCATCACTAATTCTCCAACTTCCTGTGTAGGTAGAAGGCTGAAATTTGGCAGGCTCATTCCTTACAGCTTACTTACAAAAGTTGGGCAGGTTTCATTTCGAAATTCTACGTGAAACGGTCATAACTGGTACCTAATTTTTCGTCCATATACTGTAATAGACTGCAGCTCGATGGCCATGGGAGGCGGAGTCATCACGCCTCCCACATAATTGAGTGCGTGCCCATATAAGGTAAATATTCACGGGTGAAGGACTGTGCTTAGCATATTCATAAGTAAAAATATCTGAATCACAAACTGATGTTAATTATATTTTGTCCATGAATATTTATTAAATAATTCCAAATAGTCTGTCCGCTTCCTTTCATAGCTTTTCCTATGGTTGTGCTGCTTCCAGGCATGTATTTTCGTATTAAAGCATTTAATCAATCACATTTCAGCCATCATTTGTTGCCAGGCAGAGAGGACTTTACAATCCATTGTGCAGGCACTCTAACACAGAATAAATGTCGATTAACCTGTTGCTTCAACCAATCAGATTTTGAGTTGGTGTCAGTATGGCCCTCTAGCAGGCGTACGGCGACGTCTCCATGTTCAGACCCATTGATTGGATAGAAGCCGCAGGTTCAATTTTCAGCATTAGCTTCGATGGCGATAGAAAGGGACTTTTTGATGGAACTGAGGCACACGGATAATTCGTACGACAGAGTGATTGAACTGTTTTTGAGGAAATAGAGGAGGATGGATTTTGTTTACAAATAATCTGAATTTTTGGTGAATAAAATGTTGCGATTCTATCTGCAATGCAGCGGCTCTTTGTACTGTATTTCTGCATATTAAGATGGTTTTTATAACCATAAATTAGTTTTTGAGGGGCGGGTTGATTCAGACGGAGCAGTACTGGATGCCTAGGTGTGAAATGCACAGTCTGCCAATGGACCAGATAATACGTAAATTTAATGAACATTACAACCTGAAAATAAACAAAACTGTAGAGAGGCCCATGATTAAATGAACAGTAAAAAAGTAAGAGCTGGGTTTAACGGTGACTTATTGAGGCAGGCAGGCCAGAGCTCAATAGCACGGAGCTCGATGTAGTGCACGTTAAGTCTATCTAAAATGCGCGCCTAGATTCAAGATTTTCAAGTTTTATTTGGATATAAGTAGGTTCTATTTAGTCGACAGAAATATCTTTGGTAGGAATGTAAGTTGAATTTAGTCTTTACATTTCTATGGTGAAGAAAAATTTATGCAATGATGACTAAATTCAATTTACATTCCTACCAAAGATATTTCTGTCGACTAAATAAAAATTACTTATATTTAAAATTTAAATAGAACTTGAACAGATACGATAGTTCATAATGCCCACGCAACACTACGTGCACATAAGAGCGGAAGTCATCCGTTTTAACAAGCAGCGTATTGCACTGATACGAAATAGCCTGCCCATTGGGGGAACGGTGCAAGAGGCACTGGGGAGTGCACTGTAAATAATTGACTTGTAAATAAAGGGTGTGTGGTGAACGTAAGATGTCTGTCTGCCTGTGTCAGGGTTCAAGTTCACAATATACACATATATATATACACACACACTTATATACATATATATATATATATACATATATACAAATACATCCACATATATACATATATATATATATATATACATATCTACATATACACACACACATACTGTATATACACACAAATATATAAATATATATATACATACACATATATAAACATAAATATACATATACATTGTCACACACGTGCGCATGGGAGGCAGCTAAAGGGCTTGAGTGAAGGCAGTTCGGAGGCATGCCGGGGGGTGGCAGAGTGCACTGACTCTTTTCTCTCCTTGCCTGTAGACCATCCCCGGGGGATTTCACCTGGATCTCCTGACATCACTTCCGGGACTGAGCCAATGGAACTCGGCCACACCAGCTCCAGTCCCTCTGATGTCACCTCCGGCTCCGAGCCAATGGTGGAAGACCACGTGCCAGATCCATACGACCTCACTTCCTGTCTCCCCCTTTAAAACCTGCCCCTTTTCCTTTGTTTCCTCAGTCTTGTTTTGGACTCGGTTGTATGCACTTCAGTGCTCTGTATTTTTACAAGAAAAACGACTTTGCAGCCAGGATACCACAATATACGGGTGGCTGCCCCAACTCTTTATCTGTCCATGTCTCGTTCTTGTGACAGTGGCGTAGTCGGCAGGATGGAGAAGTCCCAGAGGAGAAGGGGACAGGACCTGCAATATACCCAGGTGGGAGCGTACGGGCCGAGTCTTCAGGCGGGAGGGTGCCCGTGGTCGGCGTGACCGGTGCGGGCTCCGCTCCCAGCACTCATAACTAGGCCATCTGAGAGGCCAGGGGTGTGCGGGTGGGGCTCACAGAATGGGCTGCCCTGGAGGGAGGCAAAGGGACTCAGTATGCTCTCTTGGGGAGAGTGCCTGCCTCCCTCGAAACCAAAGCCCCATTTACCACCTAGGGGTGCCCCAGACTGGCAGGTGAATAAAATAAAAATGGAGGTTGGACCCTGAGCGCCACCAACAACAAGCCTGGTCCTTATGGGCAATGGTAGGGCATTGGCTACGGCCATTTGAAAACACGCCCTACCAAATAATAGAGCAGGTAGCTTGCTATCTGCTCCTGGAAGCGCTTCCCCGTGGCTTCACCCAGCCGGTTTGGGGCGAGCAGTTTAAGAACATGTCTGAGCTCATAGAGCTTATGGAGACGCAGAGGCGGCCTCACACTCTGGGGAGCAGAACCGTCCTCATGTCAAACCAGCCGGGTGCGTTCCAAGACCTAGCCCCTCCCTGTACAATCCGGAGCTATCAGAGGCGTCCGCGGTGCGCGGGCGCAAACCGCTTGGGGCAAGGAGGAATGCAGGTGGAGGCGAGGAGGGTTGGTGTGCTCTGCTAATCCGTTGGCGGTCCCACATACTGGCGTGGTGATGCGCCAGCGGACACAAGACCACAGGTTTGTTCGACTCCGGCAGCAACATTTCCATTGTTGCCCGCCGCTTTGTGCAACCGCAACAGTGGCTAAAATTTAAGACCGGTATAACCTGTGTCCACGGAGACATCCGCTGGTACAGGTCCGCCGCATGTGTCATCAGTTACGGAGGGTCAGTTCGTAAACTCACCGTAGCGGTCCTACCTGATCCTCCACACCCGGTGATACTAGGGCGGACTGGTCTAAAATCAAAAGCGGTGAGACACATACCACTCCGGGGTTAATTTGGGCCTCGTTATGGGCGGAGATAACCCGTCTCAAGCTGCCTCCACGCCGTGTAATCAGCCGGCAGAGAGACGGCGTCGCCCTGACTGGCGTGGCAACTCCGGCCGTCGCGGGCTAACACGTCATCCACCAAGCGCCGGCGGAGCGGAAGAAACCACGCCCATTGAGGTCGACGCTGACCCTCTCTCCGTGTTGCGGTTCCAATTTAAAAAACGCCGGCTTCTTTTAGAAGGGAGCAATGGAATGATGACTCCCTGAAGTTTGTAAAAAATGCAGTGGTCCTTGTCAATGGCCAGCGCACTAATCAGTCGATGCCACAGGGCCCCTACTTTGTGCTAGATAATGACCTCCTTTACCGTGTAGCAATGCATGACGGGCA
Organism: Polypterus senegalus; assembly: GCF_016835505.1. Lineage (NCBI taxonomy): Eukaryota > Metazoa > Chordata > Cladistia > Polypteriformes > Polypteridae > Polypterus > Polypterus senegalus. Next base: position 162,993,322 of record NC_053154.1, read on the forward strand.
GGAGGCGAGGCTGCTGCTGGTGCAGCGTACCTTCCGGCGGCAGGTCTGCGAGCTAGCACACGCCCACCTCCTAGGTGGCCACCTGGGCACCGAAAAAACTCTGGAGCGGATCAAGCTCCGTTTCTACTGGCCAGGAATTAATGAGGAGGTTCCGCTTTGGCGCTTCCTGCCCGGAGTGTCAACTGCGACAAATTCCTAGGAGGGACCGTGCTCCTCTGTTCCTATTCCACTGATTGGCGTTCCCTTCCACAGAATCGGGTCGACCTGGTGGGACCCTGGAGCCCTCAGCCCGAGGACACAAGTACATTTTAGTCCTCGTGGATTACGCTACACGATACCCGAAGCTGTTCCGTTGCGCTCAGCTACCTCTAAAGCCATCGCACGGGAATTACTAGGGGTATTGGCGTGGGGATCCCCAAAGAAGTCTTGACAGACCAGGGGACCCCCTTCACCTCGGAAACGTTCAAGGAGACTGCCAGATTACTGAAAATAAAGCATTTAAAGACCTCGGTGTATCATCCTCAAACCGGCGGATTAGTAGAGAGGTTTAATCAAACTCTCAAGCAAATGCTGCGTAAGGTGGTCAGCGAGGATGGAAGGAACTGGGATCAGCTCCTCCCCTCGTCCTTTTGCCTATCGGAAGTCCCACAAGCCTCCACGGGGTTCTCCCCTTTGAACTACTGTACGGGCGACAACCTCGGGGCATATTAGATATTTTGAAAGAAGGCTGGGAAGAAGAGGCTCTTCCCTCCACAAACATACTGGAGTATATCGCGAGTTCTGCGATAGATTTGGAAAGATTCGCCTGTCCTTAAAAGTCACATGGAGGAGGCTCAAGCAGCACAGGCCGGTACTACAACCGCGCACGTCTCTTGGGAGTTCCGCCCGGAGATCGGGTCATGGTCCTAGTGCCTACCTCCCACTCTAAATTGCTTGCCCACTGGCAGGGCCCCTCTGAAGTTAAGGAGAGGAAGGGACTGGTCGACTATTTGGTGAGTCAACCCAATCGTCGGCCAAAGGAGCGGTTTATCATGTGAACCTGCTGAAACCGTGGAAGGACAGGGACCCGATCCCTCCTCCGGCCAGCCCGCTCACTCTTCGCTCACACACACGACCTTAACCGCACGGACTTAAGTCCCAGACAGCGGCAGGAGCTGGAAACAGTTATCCGGACCGTCGGGAGGTAGTCAGTGAGAACCCGGAAGGACCTCTCTGATTGAGCACAACATCGTGACAGAGCCTGGGGTTGTTGTCCGAGAACGCCCGTATCGTCTTCCCGAGGCAAAAAAGGCTGAAGTGGAGCTTGAGATCAAGCGCATGCTGGAGCTAGGTGTGATTGAGGAAAGTTATAGTCCCTGGTCCAGCCCCATTGTGCTCGTCGGTAAGCCTGGCGGAAGTTGGAGGTTCTGCAATGACTTCCGTCGGCTTAATCAAGTCTCCCAATTTGATGCTTATCCAATGCCGCGTGGGCGACCTCCTCGAGAGGCTTGGACAGGCTCAATACCTGACCACACTTGACATGACGAAAGGGTACTGGCAGGTTCCTTTAACGGACTCCGAAGGTAAAACCGCGTTTAGTACCCCTAGCGGACACTGGCAGTATCGTGTCCTTCCATTTGGGTTACACGGGCTCCAGCAACCTTTCAGCGTCTGGTGGACAAAGTGCTTCGCCTCATAACTCATACAGTGCTGCCTACCTGGATGGCGTGGTCATCTATTCCAGCACATGGAAGGAACACCTACAGCATGTCCAAGCGGTATTACGGACACTTGGTGAGGCGGGCTCGGATTAATCCCAGAAATGCTTCTTGGATTAAGCGAGGCCAAATATTTAGGCTACCTGGTGGGTGGGTACCGTAAGGCCACAGTGCTCCAAAATTGATGCCATTCTGAAATGGCCCGTCCATGAACCAAGCGGCAGGTCCAAGCCTTTCGGGTTAGCGGGTACTACCGCCGGTTTGTACCCGGTTTTGGAGAGAGCGGCGCCTTGACTGATTTAACAAAGAAGAGGGCCCGAACATTGTGGTATGGACTGAAAAACAGCGCTGCATTTGGTGACTTAAAGCAGGCCCTTACGTCCACACCTGTTTTGATGGCACCTAACTTTTCTTTGCCTTTCATCCTCCAGGCGGACGCCGGACACAGGCCTGGGCGCCGTGCTGAGCCAAAGCGTCGATGGTGTGGAGCACCCCATCATGTTCCTGAGCGGAAACTGTTGGACCGGGAGACCAGGTATGCTGCGGTGGAGAGGGAGGCTCTGGCGATTAAATGGGCGATTACTCAGCTGAGGTACTACCTGTTGGGCCGGGAATTCACCCTTGTCACGGACCATGCACCCCTACAGTGGATGGCCCTCCACAAGGAGTCGAATCCGCGGGTCACCCGGTGGTTTCTTGACCTGCAGCCGTACAAGTTTTCGCTCGTTCATCGTCGGGGCTCTCCACGCCAACGCTGATGCCCTTTCTCGGGTTCACGACCTCTCGGTTAGGGTCGCCCGACCCGTCGGGTCTGGGCTAAGGGGGCCTTGTCCCACACGCGCGCATGGGAGGCAGCTAAAGGGCCTGAGTGAAGGCAGTTCGAGGCATGCGGGGTGTGGCAGAGTGCACTGACTCTTTTCTCCTTGCCTGTAGACCATCCCCGGGGGATTTCACCTGGATCTCCTGACATCACTTCGGGACTGAGCCAATGGAACTCGGCCACACCAGCTCCAGTCCCTCTGATGTCACCTCCGGCTACTGAGCCAATGGTGGAAGACCACGTGCCAGATCCATCGACCTCACTTCCTGTCTCCCCTTTAAAACCTGCCCCTTTCCTTTGTTTCCTCAGTCTTGTTTTGGACTCGGTTGTATGCACTTCAGTGCTCTGTATTTTTACAAGAAAAACGACGTTGCAGCCAGGATACCACAATATACGGGTGGCTGCCCCAACTCTTTATCTGTACAACATACATATCTACATATATACATATACACACACACACACATATATATATATACACACTCTTTGGGGTGCGAGCAACTGTTGCTGGGGGTGCCAGAATCCATCAAGGAAGAAAAATGAAAAACATTATTTGTACAAAATCTTAATTTATTTATCCATTCCTAAATAATTAAATGGTCAGGCTATTTCGTATCAGTGCAATACGCTATTTGTTAAAACGGATGACTCCCGCTCTTACGTGCAAGTCTGCGTGGCTATTATGAACTATCGTATCTGTTCAAGTTGTATTTAAATTTTAAATTGAAGGAATTTTTATTTAGTCGACAGAAATATCTTTGGTAGGAATGTAAGTTAAATGTAGGCATCATTGAAAAGATATATTTTTTCGAATGTGATCGCGCAATTCTGATTGAGTTGACGCGCACCGACGCATCGAGGCCCGCGTGCTATTGTGGTTTTGCCTGCGTGCCTCAATGAGTCACCCTCCCCTCGCTCTTACTTTTTTACCGCTCATCTAATGAATACACTGAGTATGGCTTTACCAAAACAATCATTGATGGTGAATAAAGTATCCATTATTCATAAAGCTTCAATTGGTGATCTGTCTTTCTGCGTTAACCGCATATTTTTTCATACGTCTCAAACCAAGGGGATGCGAGGGTAAAATGAATCGGGAAGCGCGCATATATACTCAGTGCACCCCCTCTCAGGAATCGAACCTCGGGCGTCGGCACTAGAGGCAAAGCCTCTACTATTGCACTACGGCGTGTGGTTTGTCTATTTGAGAGTATGTAGATGGGGGTATATATATATACATATATATATATACCCGCGCTTCGCAGCGGAGAAGTAGTGTGTTAAAGAAGTTATAAAAAAGAAAAGGGAACATTTTAAAAATAACGTAACATGATTGTCAATATACAGTAATTGTTTTGTGAGTGTTATGAGTGTTGCTGTCATCAAGGATTTGATTATCATTATTTCTTTCAATCAGGTTCGTATTTGTAGGATGTGTTGTGTTCAAGTTACATTCCGTGTTTGTCAATCGTTGTAAAGATGACAGGTTTCATTCATCAATTCCTTTCTTACTGCATCAATAAATAGCTCATCTTCCTCTTTATCTGAGACGTGACACACTGCATGCACGGGTTTTTTTTTACACTGTCTTCCTTTAGCGGGACATTGACTTTTTCCACTGTGTGCTTTGTTTCTGCAGTAGCTGCACTTATGAATATGCTTGTATGTATCACACGCTTCATATTTTTTGCTGCCTTCTCAATTGTGTAATTCGGTTTTTGTTCAGCACTCTTTGGAACTGTTACTTTTGTCTGTGCACTGCGTCATTTCACGTGAGCCGCTCGGTGTACATGCATCGAAGGTTCCCAGCTGTGCTGGTGCTATCTCGTGCGATGTCCACGGCTGTATTTAATGTTAGCTAAGACCCGGCACTTAAAAGTTTCTCTCGCAGTTTCGTCGAGTTTGTGCCAAACACCACCCTGACCATCTCATCTTCCTCTGCATAAGGACAGTCCTTCACCCGTGAATATTTAGTTGCAGTGTTTCTATTGGATTGCCGCTGATGGACAGCCTTATATGGGCAGGCACTAAATTATGTGGGAGGCGTAACTTTGCCTCCCACGGGCATCGAGTAGAAGTCTATTATAGTATATGGACGAAAAAATAGGTTCCAGTTATAACCATTACGCGTAGAATTTCGAAATGAAACCTGCCCAACTTTTGTAAGTAAGCTGTAAGGAATGAGCCTGCCAAATTTCAGCCTTCTACCTACACAGTAAGTTGGAGAATTAATGATGAGTAAGTTAGTGAGTGAGTGAGTGAGTCAGTGAGTGAGTGAGTGAGTGAGTCAGTGAGGGCTTTGCTTTTTTTTTAGTATAGATATGTTTATATGTGTGTGTGTGTGTATATATATATATATATGACAGCAACACTCATAACAGTGACAAAACAATTACATTGACAATCATGTTACGTTATTTTCAAAATGTTTCCTTTTCGGGCGGCACGGTGGCGCAGTGGTAGCGCTGCTGCCTCGCAGTAAGGAGACCTGGGTTCGCTTCCCGGGTCCTCCCTGCGTGGAGTTTGCATGTTCTCCCCGTGTCTGCGTGGGTTTCCTCCGGGCGCTCCGGTTTTCTCCCACAATCCAAAGACATGCAGGTTAGGTGGATTGGCAATTCTAAATTGGCCTTGGTGTGTGGGTGTGTTTGTGTGTGTCCTGCGGTGGGTTGGCACCCTGCCCAGGATTGTTTCCTGCCTTGTGCCCTGTGTTGGCTGGGATTGGCTCCAGCAGACCCCCGTGACCCTATTCGGATTCAGCGGGTTAGATAATGGATGGATGGATGGATGTTTCCTTTTCTTTTTCATTACTTCTTTAACACACTACTTCTCCGCTGCAAAGCGCGGGTATTTTGCTAGTCTAAGATAATACCACTGCAAGTTTGCAGTGGCTGAAAAGAGGCTTAAATAGACCCAGGCGCAGAAAAGAGCCTGATTAAAAAAGATGAGTTTCACCCCTCTAGTGTCAAATACAAATATAATAATCAACAAAGTAATCAAAGACTGTGAAGGCATAATTAACCTAACACTGGATACTACCAACATACAATAGGATTAGCAATGATGGTATCATTATATAAAATAAAGGTAAAAAAGAAACATTCAATAACAAAAATACAATACAAATGAAACAAGAAAAAAACTTCAGGACAAGACCCATAGCAAAACATGACAATGGTCAACACAATCCGAAATGGCGCTCCTGGGTAACGCCTTTCTGCAGTTTTGTAAATAACTCATCCATGCTCTTATCTTAGTTTTCTCAGTGCATGCATTTAAAAATGCTATTTAAGGGAATGCAGGACATCCTGAAAAAATAACTATAATCCCAATTATAATTGAAAACTTTATAATTAAACATTTTAAACAAAGAGTGAATGTGATTTGACTCGCTTACTTAACATAATTGCCAATTTTTTGATTGTCTAATAGAAATGATAATTTTTCTTGTTATGTGATAAGCTAGAAGAGTATGTATAATGTGATCCTTGGAAATGAGTTAAGATCCGTGTTTGTATGCAGCAGAAAGACACCTGAGTCAGAATGCTCAGATCATATTTTCAAAAATGCAAAAAAAATGTTTTTCATATAACTTTCTGGGCAGCTAACCTCATCAGTAACATCAAAGGGAAACTAAAGGGAGCAAAGTGAAAAAAAAATAAATAATACAGATGAATAAAAGTTGGTAGCATATCTGATTTCAAAGGGAGGTGGTGTTTACTGAATAAAAGCTTATTTGAAGGGAACTGATCTACCTGTGGGCAGTGCCCTCCAGGTAGTTTAAAAGAGAGAAAATAAATATTATATTTTTGAGCTGTTTCACCTAATGGTAGAATATATAGAAAGAAAATGTTTTCAGTTGCAGTAGTGGCCTTTGAGGCACACACTATTTAGATGAATACTAATTGTGTTGGAGTCTTTCTCAGTTTTTTTTTTCTCACAAGGTTTCAGGAAATGGATCATAAACATGAACATGAGCAGGAGTGCAACAGGTACGTCAGTTAATTTGTGTTTTCTAAAGCAATTGAATATGTGCCGGTTTGTCATGGCTCCAGAGAGTGGTGATGTATTGCAAGTTAGTCAGACATGCAAGTAAGAATTTCACTGTGTTCTATACTACTACTACTACTACTATTCTTCTTTTTTACTGCTATTCTATACTACTACTACTATTGCTACTGCTACTATTAATAAGTTATCTTAGCAGTTCAAATTTTACATTTTGTATAAAAACAAGTACACTAACAATTACAGGCTCCAGTTGCAACTTTAACATGTGCCTCCACATAATGTGTGAGCTAATTGAATATGAATATTTTGACCCCATCATTTCTTCTGCCCTATTTTGGATTTTGCTTTGTATTTCATGTGATGTATTATGTTATCATTATAATGGTAACATCGTCACACTGCTGTTTTTCTGGTTTTGTTTCATTAAGGTTTGGCACTATTTTGTGTCGATCCTGACATGACCACATCTGTGCTGTTTTCAGTTATTCTCCCTGTAGTTAGTTACATTATTAGTTGACTTGTCATTGCACCTATTAGTACTATTAATAACAACAGTTGGCAACTTAGCATTAAGACCTTTGCACTGAACTTTTGACAATTATGATATCCCACTCATAAAATTCAGAAGTGTGGACCTGCATTTATAGAAATCAGGTCTGAATAACACAAAGTAGGCCACAGCAGCACTGGGTTCCAAAAATTCAAGAAGCAGGCTTTTCAGCTTCTTCATCAAAAAAGATCCAAGCTTATAAAGTAGAACATGGCTACACAGAACAAAATAATTTATTTTAATAATAAGAATAATAAAGATTATTTAACCAAATATTAAAAAGCAAATATCTAAAACACTCCCCCAAAGATGAAAGTAGAAAAAAGAAAAAATCTAAATTCAAAAACTGATTTTAGCAAAGTTGAGAAGTCCATTAACTAGGATATACAATGAGATATTTACAAACTTCAAAAGACAAAAGTAACTGAAGAAAGGGTGTTGAGGAACACATGTGGGAAAACTGATGTTTGAGCATTAATAATGAAGTCGTGATTGATGACCAGCTGTTCTTTAGGAACCAAGTTGCTATTGTCTCCCGGCCCTGCAGATTCACTTTATACAACATTGTCTGGGCTACTGTAACTTTCTGCTGGCAGGAGTACCGGCATGTGTCACCAAGCTGCTACAGATGATACAAAATGTAGTAGCAAATCTAGCGTTCCACCAGTGGAGGTGGGAACATGTCACTCCTCTTTTCAGATCATTACAGTGGCTTCCTGTAGTGGTTCAGTACATATTAACTTAAAATCCTTGATGCTTTCCTACAGAGTAGTCACTGGTCAACACCTATATATGTGGAGACACGTGTGTGGGCTTATGCTCTTTCTCAGCCATTCAGGTCTACTGTTGAACAGTATCTGGTGATGCCACCCCATGTGGTATCAAATCTCAGTCCAAACTTTTTTAATGTGTAGCTCCTGACTGGTGAAACAGGCTGCCCACCTACATTTCACATTCTGACTTCCTCAATATGTTTAAAATGCATCTGAAGACTCTCTTGTTCGGTGAATTTAGTGCACTTATATTATCTGCTAGAGTTTTTACCTAGAATTCGTAACCAGCTTTTATTTTGTTCTGAGCTCTACAATTGTGATGATCAATTTTATTCCCTCGTCCTGTAACACTTGTTTCCCAAATAGTCCTCCAGACTGATGATAACTTAATCATGTTGACCTCTTTTGTAAGTCGCTTTGGATAAAAGTGTATGCTAGGCAAATAAATGTAAATGAAAAGAGCTGAGAGCAGTCACTCAGCTGCAGCATCATGGACCCCACCCCTAAGGTTCAACATATAAAGCACAAGGATAATAATAAACAGAATTAGTATAAAATACAGAATAATTAATTCAAAAGAAAGTACTAATTAAAGAATAATACAGTGCCAAAAGAAACAAAAAACATATTCAATCACATAAAAGACAGACGAATTCACAAAAGACTTTAAAATAAATAAAAAGAAGAAGAACTAAAGTCAGAGAGGGACCCCATAACATACCTTTGTTGTAAAATTGGAGTTCCAATGCACATAATTCTACAATTCTCCAAAATGCCCATTAGGGGGAAATTTACCTTCAAGCTAACTGTAAGGGCCAACAGGAAATTTTATTTAATGAAAGTTTACTTTCATAAAAATGCTCTGAACCACATAGAAAGCACAAAGGATAAATTCATTGCCCAAAAAGGCAAAGGCAATCCAAGGTGAACAAAGTCCCAACACAGAATCCAAAAATGTAGTTAAAAATAAAGCATGAAACATAAAGCATAAAAAATCCAAAAATCACAATAGAAACACAAACAAACTTACTGACTCCCTTGGACATTTGAATGAACTACCAGGAAGTGTGGGAATCCATCACCTCTATAGAGCTAAGGGCAGTCTCTGGTGGTGATGGGCAGGTGGCCCTGCCTCTTGGAGAACCACCCAGAAGACAAAAGATGAATAACACAGGCACTGAATTCAAAGCAGATAATTAACAAAAGTACAATTAACATAAATAAATGACACCACAATGAACAAAAAGGACATTAAACAAGGCATTGAACCCCAAACAAGGCAAGTCCTGGCTGAAACAGAATTCCCTCATTGCTGACTTTAATTTTTGGTTAGTGAATCTGTTTTTGGCAATTCATTTCTAGTTTTTTACCCCAGCCTTTAATACCACTACCTGTTTAACATTTATAATTGTGTGTGCTCTTTTAATACTTCCATTCTCCAGTTTTTTTTTTATTCCATTCTGTCTTAGAATGATTGTTCTTTCTCTTTGAGAGCCCATAATACTGAATTAAAGAATTAAAGACTCCTCCTCATACCCAAAAATCCTAGATATGAAAATGTTCAGCAGTTCTTTTCCATCATTTCTGCATCCTCCCCAATGACATTGTTCTTGCTACCAAAGATAAAGTGACCTTAGGCTTGTGTAGTAAAATCTGTAAGTGTGGTCTGCATAGTAAACATCCCAGTTACCAGTTACTATGATTGACCACAGAGGACTTTCTTGGTTCTATGTTTTAACTTACATTTAGTTTACAATATTTTTAAACAAATTATGTTACAATGTTAGGTTATCATTTAGTTGCACAGGTTAGAATAAATGTAGTGATTAGATATAGTCTGAACTCATATTTTAAGTCAGAAAGCATCAACATTTTTGTAATAATTTTGTTTGGGTTGGCTGCACAGCTTTCCTGTGGATACATGCTGTGTCTGTAGCCAAAATGGTAAAATTTTGACCTTGATCAGTCAGATTCTTTTGTTGTTTATGAGAAGTAAACATGGCTGATTTGCTCACCATTTACACCAAAGAAGAGCTGCAAAGCAGTGATCCACATCTTAGGGACTGAAGGTGTACCCGGGGTGAAAACCATAGAAGGCTTTCTGCACAATTTGGAGAAAGTGTTTTACCACAGTGAAATATTTATGAATAGACTGAGGAGTTCAAAAATGGTTAGATACGTGTTGAGCACAAAAAAGATGTGAGACACACATCCACTTCCAATTCTGACAACAAACCTGTATTATGATTCTGATGTGCCGATGAAGATTTTGGCCACTGGTATACCTTTAGTCCTTATTAAACAGATCACTTCTCACTGCAGAGCTACCATGTTTATTCCTAGAAAATAACAAAAGAAACTAATTGATCAAGGTTGAAACTTTACCAGTGTGACCATGGACACACTATGTTTCCATATGTTCGTGGTGAAAGCTGTACAGCCAACCCAAATAAAATTATCACGAAAGTGTGGATAATTATTGACTTACCCTTGTAATAAATTAAAGGGATAGGTCTAAAAAAAATGCTGTGTTGTGTGTTGTTGGCATGGATTCTAAAATGTGTATCATTTTACCTTTGGCTTAACAGGGGAATTGCACAGCACACATGGAACTGAAGCATGAAATACATGAATTTATGCATAGAAATTGTTTCCTTTGATTTTATGAGTCCATCCTCAGTTCACACCTTGTGCATAAACTAAGCTGTCTCAGTCCAGGAATTCACTCTGTGATTAGCAGTGTTAAATGACACAACAAACACGGATTAAGATTTGGGTTACCACTTTAGTAACCCCATATAATTTGACAGTTTGAGTAGATTAAAGTTGTAGTTGCATCTTTACTGAGGTGAGTCCAAAAAGAACCAAAGTAGTTAATTGATTTGCTGGTTTTTGAAGAAAGATGGTAGGAAAGGGCAGATCCAGGAGAACAGACACCAGAGATGACATCAGTGATTGTAGGGTTGTCAATGCCTCGGTCTGGGAGAAATGAGAAAGGATTAGAGAACAGTGCCAGTACCTGGCTTGGCAAGTAATTATATTTACTAGAGCCCGTAAACTGTCTGCCATGTGCACGTGTGTGACACCAGCTGAATGTAAACTGGAGGCATTCACATTACAAAGAAGCTCTCTCATCTGGATGAACACTAAAGAGTAAACTCCTCCCATTCTGCAGATGAGACAGCTTCTAAGTTGCAATGACATGCTTATGTTGGTGTGACATTATTCCTCCTACAACAACTTGAGACTGGATTGTTACATTTGTTCCCCTCACAGAGCAAAATCCTGTCACATTACCATTTGTGTCAGTCCAGGAATTCGCTCTGTAATGGGCTAAACCTGCAGCTTAAGAAGCTGTCCCATTTGCAATGTGTGTAAGGCTCCTCTCCTTATTGCTCACCAAGATGAGACAGTGTCTATGCAAGACGATCCAGTTTGTGGCTGATAGGAAGTGTTTAGCAGTGACACACAGAATAACATTCATTTTTTTACAGTATAAATATGAGGAAGCTAAAATGAAATATAAAATATCACACAATAAAATGCAAAATCAGTAACAAATACACACATGCAATATACCTGATATGTATAAACTCATGCATAGGCTGATAATTAGACCATTGTTTCACAACAGGACATGTACTTTGAATATATAAGTAAGCAATGTTTCCTAAAGCAAAGAAACATAATTGGTCCAGAATGGGGGCTTCCTGAAAGGGTCACTATAGAGCAGAAAATCTCTGTATATAATGGCAATACCATTAACCACATGATGTTTAATGGACCGCAAGTGCTGCGACCAACATCTGGCCTTTCAAAAGACCAACGATCTGATCAGTATTAGAGCTGCTTGAGTTGATTGTGTGACAACGCATTCTTGGTATGCAGCAAAAAAAGCAACTACTAGTCATTAATAATAATAATAATAATAGTATATTTTACTAAATCACTTAATGAAAAGTCTGATGTCTGACCAATGACACATCACCATGGTTTCCATGCTAATTTTCATACTGCTGAGAGCACTGCATTTTTATTTATCAATTTGATTCTATATGAGAATATAGCAACTCAAAGGGAACTACTGTATAGTAAATGGGGGACAGGAAACAAAATCCCAGTATACACTGATGATGGAAAAAAAAGCTTTCTATGGTTCACCGTCCTTACCAAAAGTCAAATCTAACTAACCTACATCCATTAATCTCCTAGGGTAACATAATGGTGCGGTGGTAGTAGTCTATACCTCACAGTCATAAGACCAGTGTTTGTGGCTCGGGTCCTTCTTGTGTGGAGTTTGCATATTCTCTGTGTCTGTCTGGGTCTCCTCTGGTTTCACCCATCTGTCCAAAGACATGCAGGTTAATTAGCGATGCTAAATTGGCTTTGGTGGGTGTATGTGTGTGTTTGGCCTGTGATGGACTGGTGCCCAGTCCAGGGTTTGTTTGTGCCTTGTACCTTTAATTAGTTGTGATAGGCACCAGCTCCTTTGTTTCACAGGTCTGGATTAAGCAGGTTAGAAAATGACACGAGAAAGATCTCATCCCTGGACTCGGACATTGCTTTTTAGTTGAAGATAAATCAACTCCTTTAATTGTAAGCATAGCATGCTGAAGGTACTGGAATACAGAAAAGCCAATAAAGATTTTGACTAGTCCCAGTTCAGCCTTTACTCCCTCTATTGTGGTGCTTTGCATAAAAAATCCAGTTGGGAAATGTCAGAGTCAGTAATGAGGCAATAATTTGTTTTATAATCTTCTGAAAAGGCAAGCAGAAACAAGTACACCTTACTATAATGATGTGATGTTTTCATGTGTGTCACAAATATAACATAATCAAAGGTCATTGTAATAAAAATAAATATCTTTAAAATGCTTACTATGAAAAACACTTTCAATCATAATATACCTTAACTCATATGAACAAAATAAAGCAAAACATGCTGCAACATGGGCGGCACGGTAGCACAGTGGGTAGCGCTGCTGTCTCGCAGTTAGGAGACCCAGGTTCCTCTGGGTGCTCTGGTTTCCTCCCACAGTCCAAAGACATACAGGTTAGGTGCATTGGCGATCCTAGATTGTCCCTAGTGTGTGCTTGGTGCGTGTGCGTGCCCTGAGGTGGGCTGGCGCCCTGCCCGGGGTTTGTTTCCTGCCTTGCACCCTGTGTTGGCTGGGATTGGCTCCAGAAGACCCCTGTGAACCTGTAGTTAGGATATAGCGGGATGGATGGATGTTGTAACATGTTTGAATACTCTCTAAAACTACCTTTTACTTTGATTTTTTTATTGTTCCAGCTGCAAAGCACTTAATTGAGATTCACAGCTTAATCAGTTAAATTAAAGTTTAACATTAGTTAAGCCACAGTACCACAATGCAACAGGTTCACTCCTTAAACTGGTCATAGTCTCCTCCACTTAAAATAAAAGTTCCTCTACTTCTGACCCTACTTTAACAGCCCAGTAATAGGTTAACTGATGTGAGCCAATGGTGGGACTGACCTGATATAGGCATATTGCACGCCAATTAATTAATACAGTATGTAGTAAACATTTAACAGACCAACCATCCAGTATCCATTCAATTCTGTGGTCATGAGGGCTGTGGCCTATACCATCAGATTCTGCTACAGGTAGAAATTAAACATGAATGGGATAGCAATTCATCTCAAGATGTCATTCTCAATCAGATGGGCCTAATTTAGTGAATCCAATTATACTAACTTTTTTAATAAGGAAGGAAAAGGGAATAGTGAAAGCTAGGGGGGGCCACTGAGCCCTAAACCCCAAACACAATACACAAAACAAGTCCTGGATTCAACTAAAAGGGGAGATTTATTACAAAATACCTTTTATAATAATCACACAGGTTGTCTCTTTTTTTTCTCTTTGACCGCACTTCTACTCTTCCAAGGTGAGTGTTGCCTATCTCCACTCCCAGCTCCGACTCGCCTGGATAAGGCAGAGCAGGCTCTTTTATTGGAGTCCCAGGAGACTCCAGTAAATGTAGACATTGGAAGCAAGTCCCCAAATATAGGGCATGTAACTCCCTGTAGCATCCCCTTGTGGCACGTATAGACTCCAGCTTGGCTGCACTCCCTGACTACAATTCCTGGCATTCCCTGCAGGTGTCCTACTGGGTACTGCAGTCCATGGATGCTGCCATCTAGAGTGTGGGGGAGGACAATAAGCTGAATATACTGCCTTCACCTGTCCTTCCTTAATAATGGTGCTCTAGCCAGTTAAGGTTCCCAGGTTAAGTCTGGCTGAGACACCGGCCCTCACATGTCATCCCTCACACAATACACAGAGAACAACTTCATAAGTTGCTCAGAGGACATTACATGTAGATGGCTTAGCATGCATGGCAGCTTGTTACCTTTGTAGTGACGTATGAAAGGCTGTCTGCCTCTCTAAATCAGTGGAGAGCCAGTTTGTGTTTCTTTATTTCTTTATTTACATACAGGCTATTTAGATAGCGCCATTCAGTTCATATTTAGAAAATGTGTGGTGCTTAGTCATTTATAACTGATGATCTTTACTTAAAGAAAGAAAGAATACCAATATTTTTAAATATTCGCAAAAGCAAAACCTAAACCTTCAAAAGTTTTGACTTATCATAATAACAATGTAATCATTGCAATTCAAGTCAGCATAGGGTCACTCTATAACAAAACTGTAATTTCCTTCTATTTAACCATTTAACAGAAGTAAGGTGAATTCTGTTATACCAGTATTGTCATTATGATAAAACTGAATTTGTTTATTGGCTGATAAGGGATAAGCTAATGTTCTTAAACTTGCTGATCCATTACTGTGCTAAGTTGACTAGTAACTAAAATGATCATCTCCCCAGTATAGCCTTTTTTACCAGTAACAGTCAAAACTTCTGTTTGTCTGAAACAAACTGCCTTTATTTTACTTATTTTTTTAAATTAATTTTATTGTAATCATTCCATACAAATCGATCAATTTTTACAAAAAATAGGATTGGGAACAAGTCGACCCCTACCCCTGAGAAAGAGAGCAAGGCCAACGGAGTAAAACTTAAGGTTTGTAAACATACCTAAATTGATGAGTTTGACAGGCCAATAGAGATGAATAGAGAAGAAAAGGAAATGTGGAGATAATTGCTTCCTCGGTGCTTCAAGTGCGTATTCTAAAATATTATTGATTAGATCCTGCAATGTTTTGAAAAAAATCTGCACAGATCCTCTAACTGGGTATTTGATTTTTTCCAGTTTCAAATAGTATAACACATCGTTTTCCCACTGACTTAAAAGAGGAGAATTACGATTCTTCCAGTTTAGCAAAAAAAGTCTGTGTGCCAAAAGTGTAGCGAATGCAATCACAGTTTGTTTGTCCTTCTCCACTTTAAACCCATCTGGAAGAACACCAAACACAGCTGTTAATGGGTTAGAAGGGATTGTCACACCAATGCTGTCTGAAAGGCACTTAAAAATTTTGGTCCAAAATGATGTTAATTTGGTGCAGGCCCAAAACATGTGACCCAGTGAGGCTGGGACTTGATTGCAGCGTTCCCAGGTTGGATCTTGCCCTGGAAACATTTTGGAGAGTTTTAGGTGAGACAGATGTGCTCGATATATAATTTTCAGTTGAATAATTGTATGTTTTGCACATATGGAACTCAAGTGAATTCTCTGCATTGCTATTTTCCACTCCTTTTCTGATATATTGATTTTGAGGTCTTTTTCCCAGTGTCCTCTTGGATCTTTTAAAGGAAGGGACTGTAAAATAATTTTATATATTGCAGAGATGGTGTCTAAGTCCTTGAAATTGAGCAATATTTTTTCCAGCATGGATGAGGGTACAAGATGAGAAAAATCGGGCAGGTTCTGTTTAACAAAGTTCCTAATTTGTAGATAGTGAAAGAAATGTGTAGCTGGAAAGTTAAATTTGGAATGTAATTGTTCATAGGATGCAAAGATGTTGTGTATATAAAGATCTCTAAGCAAGTTAATCCCACATTTTTTCCAGATATTAAAAACTGTATATATTTGCGAGGGTTCTCTTGCAGAGGTGCCACAGATAAAAGCTTCTCCATCTTAAAATGCTTAAAATGGTTCCATATTCTGAGTGAGTGAAGCACAATTGGGTTATTAGTATATTGCCTATAATTTGCATTTATTGGGGCACAAAGCAGGGTATATAAAGAAGTACTGCAGGATTTTACTTCTATTGCGGACCAGGCCTGTGTATGTTCATCTATTTGTGTCCAGGTTTTTATAGTTTGTATGTTTGCTGCCCAGTAATAAAACTAAAGGTTGGGTAAAGCCATGCCACCTTCTGTCTTGGGTCTTTGTAGGGTCGCTCTTTGGATACGTGGATCTTTTGAGTTCCAAATAAATGAGGTTATTGTTGAATCTAATTGCTTAAAAAATTATTTATTGATGTATATAGGAATGTTGACTCAGCCTTTCTGTTGTGTGTCTGAGTGAGCCACACTAAGCATGGAGAACAGAAAGAAGAGCAGAGAATTGTCTGAGGACTTAGGAACAAAAATTGTGGAAAAATATCAACAATCTCAAGGCTACAAGTCCATTTCCAGAGATCTTCATGTTCCTTTGTCCACTGTGCACAACATAATCAAGAAGTTCACAACACATGGCACTGTAGCTAATCTCCCTGGGCATGGATGGAAGAGAAAAATTGATAAAAGACTGCAACGAAGGATAGTCTGAATGTTGGATAAACAACTCCAATCAACTTCAAAACATATTCAAGCTGTTCTGCAGACTCAGGGTGCAACAGTGTCAGTTTGAATTATCCGTCAACATCTGAACGAAATGAAACACTATGGCAGGAGAGCCAGGAGGACACTACTGCAGACACAGAAACATAAAAAAGCCAGGCTGGAGTTTGCCAAAATGTACTTGAGGAAGCCAAAATCCTTCTGGGCGAACGTCTTGTGGACAGATGAGACCAAGGTAGAGTTTTTTGGTAAAGCTCATCATTCTACTGTTTACAGAAAATGGAATGAGGCCTACGAAGAAAAGAACACAGTACCTCTACAGTCAAACATGGTGGAGGTTCTAAGATGTTTTTGGGATGTTTTGCTGCATCTGGCACTGGATGCCTTGACTGTGTGCAAGGCATCATGAAATCTGAAGACTACCAAAATATATTGGGACGCAATGTAGGGCCCAGTGTCAGAAAGCTGGGTCTGTGTCAGAGGTCATGGGTGTTCCAGCAGGACAATGACCCCAAACATACCTCTAAAAGCACCCAGAAATGAATAAAGACAAAGCGCTGGAGAATTCTGAAGTGGCCAGCAATGAGTCCAGATCTAAATCCGATTGAACACTTATGGAGAGATCTCAAAATTGCTGTTGGGAGAAGGCGCCCTTCAAATCTGAGAGACCTTGGGCAGTTTGCAAAAGAAGAGTGGTCAGAAATTCCAGTTGAGAGGTGTAACAAGCTTGTTGATGGTTATAGGAAGCGCTTGATTTCAGTTATTTTTTCCAAACAGCGTGCAACCAAATATTAAGTTGAGGGTGCCAATAATTTTGTCCAGCCCGGTTTTTGAGTTTTGTGTGAAATGATGTCAGATTTGGCTTTTTTCCCCTGTTTTTTTGTGTTGTTCCAATGCACATAAAGGAAATAAACATGTGTATACCAAAACATTTGCAATTGCAACAATTTTCTGGTAGAAATGGTGCATTTTCTGAGAAAATTCCAGGGGTGCCGATAATTTCGGCCATGACTGTATATACAGTACTATATCATCTGCATATAGAGAAAGTTCCAGTCCTTCTCTGATAATCCCCTTTATCTGATCAGCATTTCGACAGTGAACCGCCAGTGGTTCAATGGCAATTGCAAATAGCAGTGGTGACAAGGGGCATCCTTGTCTGGTACCACATTCTAGTTTAAAGTAGTCTGAACAAATGTTGTTAATACAAACTGAAGCTCCTGGATTGGTATACAGTAGTTTGATCCATGCACAAATGTTCGGGCCAAACCCAAATTTCTCTAATGTAGCGAAAAGGTATTTCCGTTCAATCATGTCAAATGCATTTTCTGCATCCAATGATAATAGTATTTCTGGGGTGATTGACTGTGTTGGTGAGTATATTACATTAAACAGGCATCGAAGATTGGAAGATAAGTGTCGACCCTTGATAAATCCAGTTTGATCTTGTGGTATTACCGAAGGCAGCACTTTCTCCATCCTAGCTATGATTTTTGAGAGTATCTTAACATCATTATTCAGAAGTGAAATTGGTCTGTATGATGCACATTGTAATAAGTCCTTATTTTGTTTAGGAAAGACAGTGATTAATGCTTGGCGAAAAGTTTGAGGTAGAATTTGATTGTCTCTAGCTTCTGTAAATGTTGCTAATAGGAGGGGAGCTAGCTGAGCGGAGAATTTCTTATAAAATTCTGCAGGGTAGCCATCAGGGCCTGCTGCTCTTCCGCATTGAAGGGACTTTAAAGCATCTAGTAATTCTGACAGTGCCAGAGGTTTATCCAGTTCCTCCACACTAAAAGTATCTATTTGTGGTATCTGTAATATATACAGAAATGTATTAGATTGTGTGTTGTCTTCTTTAAACTCAGTAGAATATAAGGATTTATAGTAGTCTGTAAATGTGTGCATTATATTTTTATGGTCGATGATTTTGTCTCAGTTCGTGTTGGTGATTACTGGGATTACGTTGTGAATTTCTTGCTTGTGGATTTGTTGAGCTAAAAGCTTATTAGCGTTCTCTCTGTGTTCATAGTAATGATGTCTGGATTTATAAATTAGTTGTTCGGTTTCTTTAGTTGTCAAGAGGTTGAGTTCTGAATGCAGAGCCTGCCTTTATTTTAAGTATCACCTTAAACATATAGATTTCATGCTAAGGTGCTTTACAAGCACAAGACCAAAGCAGCATTATTTATTTTGTTGATATGAAATATAGTCTTAATTTCCTCTTGGGCTCAGATAAAGTATTTTTTATCTCTTTATAGTTTTACAATCTGATCACAGGCAGGCTAAGTGAATGGCTCAGAGTCATATAGTGGGTCAATGGTGGATCTTGAACCAGCATCCTTGTTGTTTGTAGTCTATCATATACAGTGCATCCGGAAAGTATTTACAGTGCATCACTTTTTCCACATTTTGTTATGTTACAGCCTTATTCCAAAATGGATTAAATTAATTTTTTTCCCTCAAAATTCTACACACAACACCCCATAATGACAACGTGAAAAAAGTTTACTTGAGGTTTTTGCAAATTTATTAAAAATAAAAAAACTGAGAAATCACATGTACATAAGTATTCACCGCCTTTGCTCAATACTTTGTCGATGCACCTTTGGCAGCAATTACAGTCTCAAGTCTTTTTGAATATGATGCCACAAGCTTGGCACACCTATCCTTGGTCAGTTTCGTCTATTCCTCTTTGCAGCACCTCTCAAGCTCCATTAGGTTGGATGGGAAGCGTCGGTGCACAGCCATTTTAAGATCTCTCCAGAGATGTTCAATCGGATTCAAGTCTGGGCTCTGGCTGGGCCACTTAAGGACATTCACAGAGTTGTCCTGAAGCCACTCCTTTGATATCTTGGCTGTGTGCTTAGGGTCGTTGTCCTGCTGAAAGATGAACCGTTGCCCCAGTCTGAGGTCAAGAGTGCTCTGGAGCAGGTTTTCATCCAGGATGTCTCTGTACATTGCTGCAGTCATCTTTCCCTTTATCCTGACTAGTCTCCCAGTTCCTGCCGCTGAAAAACATCCCCACAGCATGATGCTGCCACCATCATGCTTCACTGTAGGGATGGTATTGGCCTGGTGATTAACGGTGCCTGGTTTCCACCAAATGTGACACCTGGCATTCACACCAAAGAGTTCAACCTTTGTCTCATCAGACCAGAGAATTTTGTTTCTCATGGTCTGAGAGTCCTTCAGGTTCCTTTTGGCAAACTCCAGGCGGGCTGCCATGTGCCTTTTAATAAGGAGTGGCTTCCATCTGGCTACTCTACCATACAGGCCTAATTCTGGACCTTCTGGAAGGTTCTCCTCTCTCCACAGAGGACCTCTGGAGCTCTGACAGAGTGACCATCAGGTTCTTGGTCACCTCCCTGACTATGGCCCTTCTCCCCGATCGCTCAGTTTAGATGGCCAGCCAGCTCTAGGAAGAGTCCTGTTGGTTTCGAACTTATTCCACTTATGGATGATGGAGGCCACTGTGCTCATTGGGACCTTCAAAGCAGCAGAAATTTTTCTGTAACCTTCCCCAGATTTGTGCCTCGAAACAATCCTGTCTTGGAGGTCTACAGACAATTCCTTTGACTTCATGCTTGGTTTGTGCTCTGACACGAACTGTCAACTGTGGGACCTTATATACACAGGTCTGTGCTTTTCCAAATCATGTCCAATCAACTGTATTTACCACAGGTGGACTCCAATTAAGCTGCAGAAACATCTCAAGGATGACCAGGGGAAACAGGATGCACCAGAGCTCAATTTTGAGCTTCATGGCAAAGGCTGTGAATACTTACAATATGTACATGTGCTTTTTTAATTTTTTTTATTTTTAATAAATTTGCAAAAATCTCAAGTAAACTTTTTTCATGTTGTCATTATGGGGTGTTGTGTGTAGAATTCTGAGGAAAAAATTAATTTAATTCATTTTGGAATAAGGCTGTAACATAACAAAATGTGGAAAAAATGATGCGCTGTGAATACTTTCCGGATGCACTGTAAGTCAGCTGGCCTTAAGTAAATAAAACGTAACATTGATATTAGTAACCCTTACAAATTTTGCATAATTAAATATTTGGTTATGAGGCTGTACAGGGACAGCTATTTCCGTGCTGTATACAGTCTGACTAAAACATTTCGTGGGCACTGCCTATGTAGAACCGACATGTTCTCCTCACATCTGTGGATTCTTTTTTGAGTACATCTCAGAGATGTACTTGATAACTCTAAATTGGTGCCATTATGAGAGTGGCTCTGCTTGTGAGTGTGTTTTGTTCATAGTTATTTCCTGAGAAGACCAAGTTGATCAGAAAACAGATGAGCAGATTGACAGATTTTAGCAATTTCTGTTTTCATTATTGTGATTCAGAGATGTAATACCCTCAGCTGGGATACTAACACCACTTCCATCACTAAGAAGGCTTAGTATTTTCTTTGCTAGCAAAATAAATTATGCACTTCCCAGCCCATTCTAATATAATTCTACCACGACATATTTCAAAGTGTGATCACATTTTCAATTGTTGTCTGGTTTGATTCAGCAATGGTCTACTCTCCAAAAATAAATGACAGCATGTTGTGTTATAACCTGTTATAATTGCACGACCTACAACTGTTTATAAATCATGTTATTTTACTTATGCTATTTTTGTTATTTGTATGTGATGTTTTTTCTGCTATAAAAATACTGTGCATTGCATAACATATGATTTGTGTAGTGGATGATGTACAGAAAATGTTATAATGACATATCTGGAATCATCCATCCATCAGTTTTCTGATCCCACTTATGTATTACTGGGTTACAAGCAATTGCAGCAGCCTTAGGCAAAAAAAGAAAAAAAACAAGAACCAAACCCAGCTGGAATACTTACCTGTTGCTGATCAAACTCACTCATTCACCCACACTCTCATACATTCCAGTATTTAAACTAACAAGCACCATCTCTGGGATGTGGAGGGAAACCACAAAACTTGGAAGATAACCCATAAACAAATTGTTTCTGGGTCATGGCTGTTTTTGGGTCTGTGATGACATGGACTGGCATCCTGTCCAGAGCTGGTTGCTGCTTTGCACTTGATGCTCTCAGGATAGGTTTTGGTTCTGCTTCTTCATAATCATGACCTATATATTTTTTTAAATCTTTCATACACTTGACTGAACAATATCGTTTACATTAATGTTCTTAAAAAGAGAAGGTGCATTATTCTTCTGTTCTTTCTGCCTTTGAAACATAGCTATTTTGTTGTTGAGTCAATGCTGTCTAATGTACACGTATACCTTACTGTGTCTTCATGTGCTTGTTGACTAAAACTGAGAGCCATTACAGATAACAAGTAATTAGCAGTAACTACAAATCTTATTCTATTACATTAATATATGATAAACTTATTTATTAGCAGTTACGTTTTTGTCTGTAGATTTTTAAAATGTATTTACTCAGAAACATCTTTAATAACATTTGTTTTCCTGTTAGTCAGGATTTTATCATAATTAACATTTTTCTGTTGTGTTGTAATATAGTCAATGATTCATATTTACATTTAAAAAGGAGCAGCTCAGCAACTTTAATATGTATTTTAATTAATAATTGTTAACAAAGACTGATGAAACTGTGACTCATATGCTTCACCTGCCTGCGGGTGTAACTTGTGCAATGGGGATGTGGTTATGGAATCAAGTGTATTTCCTTTTCACAAGCTATGTATACTCACCCTTGGGATGTTCTAGGCATCTCTGATAGGCTATCTTGACAATAATTTTCTTGGATTTCCTTATTCTGTCCTTTTCCTGGTAAACCTGTAAGTCGACCCACATCCTCGCTGCCTGCCATCCTTTCTTTGACAGGCTTCTCCTCTAATTAATATTTATTTTAAAATTGGTATATTATTCATATAAGCTTAGCATGACAACAAATATTTGTTATTCTAGAAAGTTGATTCTGTTCATCTGGACATAGATTTCTTCCGATACATTTCATCACTCATCCAAGTGACTTCCTCAGTCTCAGTTGACTGAAGGTTTCTCCAACCTTATAAACAGTACCTTGGCCTAATGACCGAACTAGCACCATTGACTAACAATGGGCCGTGTGATCAATGATATGCAAATTGTCCATTGATCAATGGCCATGAGTACCATTCCATGTCCAGATGAACATAATGTACTTTCTAGAATTTCCTTACCTGAATTATTGAGCATGCATCGAGACAAATATATGTTAGTTAAAAGAAAAAATAACTTAAGTGACAAAAAAAGAAAAAATGGAAATTCATAAGAAAATGTGAGTGGAAGACAAGCAAGCACACACAGAGATGATATAAATAACTCATTTCTAGTTTAGATGCACAATTAGCAAGAATACAGAAATGTGTATTATGAGCCTTGCATGCATTCTGTTATAGGTATTACCTTTAATATACTGTGTGGCACGCGACTGGGGCGACCGCCCTGATTGTGTTGGAGGCCATTTGTAGGGGTCTTGGAAGCCCAACCCTGTAGGGGCCCGTGGTCACCGCCATGGGGCGCCCCAATGCCTTGGGAGCCCTGGACCTCAGAACTTCCGCCACACCAGAAAGTGCTGGGGGGAAGAGAAGCAGGGACACCCAGAGTGCTTCCAGGGGTACAGCCGGCACTTCCGCCACACTGGGGTGTGTCGGCGGGAGATTGCCGGGAAGCACCTGGAGCACATCCGGATGTGGATTAAAGAGGCCGCCTCCCTTCATTCGAGGCTGGAGTCGGGGGGAAGTAGGACTAAGCAGGAGACAAGAGTGGAGGCGGTCTGAAGAAGTGGAAATGCAGAGTGTGTGAGAGGCCTGGACTTTGGGGACTTGTGGGGTTTTGTGTGCACTGTTGCCTTTGTATATATCGTAAATAAACGTGTGGTGGTGGATTTACAACATGTCTGCCTGTCTGTGTCCGGGGCTTAGTTCACAACTGTATTAACCATTTCATAATACTCTATTTAGTAAATGTAGACATATTTTGACATTATTTGAGATTCAAGTTATAAATAAGCTTCAAGGGCATGCACTTTTTCTTTTATGATTTTAACAATCTGATCACAGACATGAACGAATCTGAACTTGCATGTTTAGAAGGCACAGAACAACAATGTAGCCTGCATAGATCAGACAGTCAGGCTTTCTGATCAGAATACATTATCTAAATTTCCTAAGATATGCAATTCATTTTTCTCTTTTAATAACAAATATACCTATTAACAGCAATTTAAAGTTGAATTTCCATATTTTTTAAACCTAACTTATCTGTTTCAGAGTTGTACAGACCCAGTACTAGTTCTGGACAAAATTCTGTCCATTACATGACACCCTCATCACACACCCATACTCAATTATATGATGTTAATTTACTGTCATCAACCTGTATTATTTGGAAATTAATAGAAATTAAATTTGTGTTGTTTTATGCTGTCAGAGTCTTTTTGAAAAAAGATTTCAAATGTCAGGTTTCCAAAGTGGACGGCATGGTGGCGAAGTGGTAGCGCTGCTGCCTCGCAGTTAGGAGACCCGAGTTCGCTTCCCGGGTCCTACCTGCGTGGAGTTTGCATGTTCTCCCCATGTCTGTGTGGGTTTCCTCTGGTTTCCTCCCAAAGGCATGCAGGTTAGGTAGATTGGCGATTCTAAATTGGCCCGCTTGTGTGTGTCCTGCCCAGGCTTGGTTCCTGCCTTGTGCCCTTTGTTGGCTGGGATTGGCTCCAGCAGACCCCCATGACCCTGTGTTTGGATTCAGTGGGTTAGAAAATGGATGGATGTTTCCAAAGTTGTATGATATGAATTACTGAAATGCTTTTATCATATTTATTAACTGAGAATTTTGATTTATTATATTATGTTTTTTATCATTATTTCTATTACCTTATTGTGTCACCATTTTTTATATTCATTTTCTGTGTCTGATCACTATACTAGGTGTGTGATGCATTAAAAACTATGTAAAGTATAACATGTAGCATGTTTGCATACACTTTAATAACCCAGTTATTAACAGAAATCCAGTTTCTAAAATGCCATGTAAGCCCTGTGGTGGTCCAAGAAAATAACAGGCTCGAAAGAAAGACAATTTTTGGGGTGCCAACCTGACCATCCAAACAAAAACAAATGCACAATGGCATACAAGTAATAAAGTAGCTGGAATCAATCAGTCTGACTTTGGAAAGTCACAGAGCTCCTGAGCTCTGGTCGTTCTGGGTAGAAGTGACCCCTCCTTCTGGGTGGTCTAGTTCTTATACCCCAGGGACCAGAAGGGGTGGAGTCAGTTGCCTTCACTCGGTGGTTTCTCTGTACTGTGGAGGAAGAACAGGACAAGATAGTTAGTGGCAGCGCCCCCTCTTGGCCCAGGGTCATATCACATACCTGGGAAGAACATTGGTTAGAGAAACCATACTTTGCATAATAACAATGAAATGACCTTGTGACTGTCTGCCACAAAAAATAACAGCAAAATAGTCATTAAGGTTAAGTTTGATATTAAGTAGTTTTTGAAGACTGAGTATAAGTGTTGATTTATGTTTAGGTTTAAGCTACATAGTGCGCTTGATGTCTGTGTTTCTACCTTTAGTCAGTTTACTCATCATGCTTTCGGATTCCCACTGAAAACAATATTTTTCTGCCTCTATTATTATTCATTTAAGTCATTTTGGACATTCCACACTCAATAGCATATACTTAATCTTATTGTTTTATGTAATCTTTTGTACACTTTCACACATGTGTATAATATTCTAATTCAATATCCATCCATCCATCCATTTTCTAACCCGCTGAATCCGAACACAGGGTCACGGGGGTCTGCTGGAGCCAATCCCAGCCAACACAGGGCACAAGGCAGGAAACAAACCCCGGGCAGGGTGCCAGCCCACTGCAGTCCATAGCTTTGTTCTCTTATGTAACTAGGGACACCGCAGGACACACACAAACACCAAGCACACACGCGGGCCAATTTAGAATCACCAATCCACCTAACCTGCATGTCTTTGGATTGTGGGAGGAAACCCACGCAGACACGGGGAGAACATGCAAACTCCACGCAGGGAGGACCCGGGAAGCGAACCCGGGTCTCCTAACTACGAGGCAATATTCAATATTTTAAATTTTATATTTTAAAGAAGGATGTTGTCTAAGGAAAATGTATTACAGTCATCTCTGAAGTGTTAAACTTTACTGTTATTTTACTGATCCAGAAATTTAAATGGGGATTTAAAAGGTTTCTTCATTTTGAATAACTTGTTTGACTTGTTTCACTAATGTGTACCACTTAAAGAAACAGCCATTTTTCTTTCATGACATTCTCAGCAATAAAATGTAACATGATTCCTCTGTTTCTCACTTATCTCACCATCACTGAAGTTTATGCTAATAATGCACACATTTCTCTGTTCTCACAGCACATATCACTAGTAATTGTAAACTGAGTCAGCAAGTAGTGATATTCAGTTGATTTGCTCATTTTAATATGAAATTTACCAAACAGATTATTGCATATTTGATCATACCAGGCATGCAGCTTACTCCTAGGTGGATAGGTCATAGGATGCCTTAAAGCCCCTAGGACATGCATTCAAATCCTAGTATAGTCAATGTTTGTTTGGAGTCTGCACATTGTCCTTGTGTCTAAGTTGCTTTGGTCTGATTTTACATGTTAAAGATGTGCGGGTTAAGTTAATGATTTGGTTTGGTATGGAGTGGACCTTGGTATACTACGGTGTACTGTATATATCCAGTTCTGATAAGAAGGATTAAGGCTCTGTCATAAAATATTCTCAGAGGATCAGGAGTTAATCTAATTTATTTAACATGCAGTTTACCATGTTTGTGTTGTCTTTAACTACGTTTACATCAGAAGTTTGCATGTTCTTCCAGTGTCTGCGTGGATTTCCTCCGGGCGCTCCGGTTTCCTCCCACAGTCCAAAGACATGCATGTTAGTTGGATTGATGTCACTAAATTGACCGTAGAGTGTGTGCAATGTGTGTGTGCGTTCACCCTACGATGGACTGGTCCCATTCCTAATGGTTGTTCTTACCTTGCAACCTATGCTAGCTGGGATAAGCTCCAGCTCCCCCTGTGACCCGCTCAGGATTAAGCGATTTAGAAAGTGACATGATGCTTACATCATTGCAATGCCATCTTAGTGGGAGTTTCACCATTTTGTGTTGTTTTTCTATGGATGTTTCCATCCTGTTTATACAGTAGTTATAACAGCTGATT
Organism: Polypterus senegalus; assembly: GCF_016835505.1. Classification (NCBI taxonomy): domain Eukaryota; kingdom Metazoa; phylum Chordata; class Cladistia; order Polypteriformes; family Polypteridae; genus Polypterus; species Polypterus senegalus. The sequence continues at coordinate 163,020,097 of NC_053154.1, forward strand.
ACAGGTCTTGTTTTTTTAATATGAAATTACTAAGCAGATTATTTCATATTTCATCATATCAGGTATGCAGTATATGCTGCCATGGCACAGTCATAATTGTGACAATGTTTAAAATGCTGGCTCACAGCAAACAACATCCAAGTTGTAGGTTACAGAGCAATTATTATGATGCGTACAGTGAAATTGTTACTTGCATGTGCAATTGAACATGCAACATGTCACCACTCTCTGGTGTCACAATTAGTGACATTATTAATAATTTACCTTACCTTAAAAGTTCTGTTTTTGTTATCTGAAATAGCTACCTTACCTTGAAACTTTGACTTCTTCACCTGAAAAGTCTCAGAACATATTTGTCATTAACAGAGAAACAACTAATAAATTCAAAGAATAGCATGTATACATTGCTACTCATTGCTTTGCACGTAGGTCTTGAAAGTCAACACACTACAGTAAAACAATTACAAATAATTAAATACAGTGGCTGAGCAAATTGTGTTGCTAGATTTGTTTTAAAAAATATACAGGTTTAAAATTAATAGCTTTCTCATAACAGTTAATGTGTTTGAAAGTTACAATTACAAGAAAAAAAAATTTGTAAATTTGAAGCTTCAACAGACATCCATCCGTCCATTATCCAACCCGCTATATCCTAACCATAGCGTCACGGGGGTCTGCTGGAGCCAATCCCAGCCAACATAGGGTGCAAGGCAGGAAACAAACCCTGGGCAGGGCGCCAGCCCACCGCAGGGCACACACACACACAAACTAGGGACAATTTAGAATGGCCAATTCACCTAACTTGCATGTCTTTGGACTGTGGGAGGAAACCGGAGCACCCGGAGGAAACTAACGCAGACATGGGCAGAAAATGCAAAGTCCACGCAAGGAGGACCCGGAAAGCAAATCCGGGTCTCCTAACTGTGAGGAGGCAGCACTACCCACTGCGCCACCATGCTGCCCTTCAAGAGACATGACTTTAGTAATGAGCCTTGAAGCACACTAATTTTATATGTCAATAAATTTACTTTTAATATTTTCTGAGACCAAACACAAAACTGAGATCTGTCATAAAGCCAGTACCAGGCATTCTCCTTAAAACTGATCACTGACAGTCTTCTTAACAGACACTGATGGTCAAATGTATCAAACACTTTAGGTAAATCAGAAAAAAACACTATTCTTTCTTACTCATATTGGGGTTTGCTTATGAGAAGTATTAGAAGGCCATGAATTATAGCCCTGCTCTAATGTAGACTGATTGGTCAGAATTCAAGGCTTAGGCACTCAACATCTGCCATTGTTTTTGGCAGCAAAGATAACATGATGTCTTCTCAAGTATGTCTGCATGAGAGTTGCATATTTGCACTTGGTTATGCTTGTGAATTCTTTGTTACAGATTTTATCAGTATTGTCAAGTTCATTAAGTTTTGCTTTCTGTTCCACAAATGCAGTAATATTTTTGCTATTATCTTTAGTAACAGGTAGGGTAAGGTAGGGTAACTAAAGCAATAAAATACAGAACAAGGTATAAGGGAAGTGTAGATGTATAATATACATGCACCCATTATTACTGTATATAACCACAGTATAAAACAATGTGCAGCTTCCTATTTTCATTATGACAATGAAGGAGCAATCTGCAAACCAAAATGCCAGTTTACAGTTTTAAATTCACACAGGCTTAAACAGGTTCTTTAAAGTATTCTACAAAGAGTCAGGGTTCTTGCCATTGTCAGAACAAGAATCACTAAAGTTGTAAATTACATCCCAACAAGGCACGAGTATTTGAGAGTAAATCTGGAGAAGAGTGAATCAAAATCCATCAAATTATTCACCAAAAAACAACTCAGGAGGACAAAAATCATAGTCTAAAGTTTGCACCAAAGGGCCAAAACATGGAAACTAGCCAAGGAAACACACACTAACATGAAGGATTCTGTTGGTTTTTATCCATAAATTCAGTTGACCAAAACATTTATGTGCATACCTTTATAGCATCACATAGAGGCTTTAAACAATAAGCACTTCCAGTCATCTGTTTCTAGAAACATTGCTGCAACAGTAGACAGGATGGCTATGCTCATGAACAATAAAAAGATATAAAATTAACTAAACAAACCCAATTAGGGTTTAAGTCTAAAAATAAATGTCAGATCTGAATTATTTTCACAAGAAAAAGAACCCAAAGGAGTAATTTACACTTGAAAACTAATAAAAATAAAGCCATAAGATGAAAAACGTGCGCACACATTATATGAACCAAAACCAAAATTAAAAACAAAGAAAATTTTGCATAATTTCAAACACTAGCTTGCTTTTGTTGTCTGTAACTCACACAACTAGTTGATGCTTCTTTCATCATCAATCCACACTTTTATACATGCTTCTGGAAGCATCCATCTTATTGTATATAGGCAAAGGGTGATGACAAGGCCTATCACATGATCTCCGCATCACATGTTCAGCAAATGCAACTATAAACCGCCACCATGCAAAGATGGATATAAAATGAGATTACCGACAGAGCCATAAACTTAAGAAATGCCTTCACAAATGGCAAATAAGCATACAGACATTATACTAAATTATGCCAAAAATACAAAAACAAGGATTTATCCACAAAATACAGAAATTTGCTGTCCCCAGTTATCAGAGTGTTGTGTTGCTTGAAACCAGAAAATATGCTTACTAGATTTAGGATGTATTTAAAGTATTCACTTAGGAACCTCTTAGGAATAATATAATTACTGGAGAATTCCATCGTTGGAAACATCTTCTTCCATTTTCTCTTGCTTTGACCTGAAGTGAAACTCTTCTTTTCCACTGTTTCAACATTAAAAAGATTGGTTGTCCCAAATGAACATCTAGTATCTGTCAAGATGCAGACCAGGTTCTGAGGCATCTGGAGTTGTCACTGTCACTTCCTAGGAGCTTGGTCTGTGTTCCTAGTTGGTTCACTTCGGATGGTGGAACAAAGTTGTGGCAGCACATTTAGAATCCACTTATTTCATTTTACAGGAAAATGGAAAATACAGCATCCAGAGTCACTTAATTAAATTGCTTTAAGTTGTTCATAATATGAATTAGAACATTAGAACAGTTTATATAAATACAGGCCATTCAGCTCAACAAAGCTCACCAGTCCTCTCTACTTAATTCTTTGTAAATGATATCAAGTCCTACTGTCTACCACAATAGAATTACGTGAGAGTTAAAGCTATTTCTGAATCTACTAGTTTTAGTTTTGATTCTGTGGTATCATCTGCCAGACAGTATAAATACAATTAATGTGGGAGAGGGTTGGAATTTTGTATCATAATGCCATTTTTTTATGCTAGCACTACATCCAGACCCCAGCAATTAATGATAAGTCAGGTTCCATGATTTTTTGAGCTGACGAGACAAGTCTATCTGAGGAGTTTCTGTCCTGTGTGATTTTTAAGCATACTATATGGAGATGTCAAATAAGGATATGTTGCATAGTATGGAGACAAAAATTCAATAATATTGCCTTCCATTCACTTGGCCTCGGATGTTCAATTTCTTTTAGAGTAACCACTGCACTATTGTTGCTTAGTTATGTTGTTGTGCAATTACTGTGCTGGCGAAATATACATTGTAATCTTAGTCCTGGTGCAAACTGTTATGCAGTGTCACAGGAGGCTAGGGGTCAGACCCAGCTGGGATGCTTGGAAGGACCGAGAGGTGGTCTATACGTCCTCCGCACCGCGAGGGAGCAACCGCCCAGGATGTTGAGGGGACCACGGGGAAGGAGCAAGGAGGCTCAAGCCCAATGGGGTCCATGGTCACTGCCAAGGGGCGTCTCGAGCGTCATGGAGCGCGGGAGATCGACACTTCCGCCTCACCATGGGAAGGTGGATGAAGGACTTTCCAGGGACGCCCGGAGTGCTTTTGGGTGCAAGGGCAGCACTTCCACCCCACCAGGAAGTGCTGCCGGAAGAGTGTCATCAGGCACCTGGAGCACATCCGGGTGGGAATAAAAGGGGCTGTCTCACTCCAATCAGAAAGCTAGAGTCGGGAGCAGGAGCAGGACAAAGCTTTCGTGAGGAGAGGAAAGGCGGCCCACGGACATTGAGAGAGAGAGGCCCGTGAAGAGGGTGATTGGTGCTGGGAGCAATGTGTGTTGTGCAAACTTTATTTCATTAATAAACATGTGTGCTGGTGCTGGTGTTAGTCTGATGGTGTTTGTACCTGGGCTCACAGCAGACTGAGGAGCTTCATCTCTAGGCTTTTCATGTATTTGGCTTCATTCGTTTTCCCCCTAATGTGATAAATGCCCTTGCCCCTCACAGTAAAAAGCATCTCCACTCACTTTGCCTAATGTGTTTATACAGTACAAGATGTCTTTCAAAATGAAGTACAGTAATCCCTCGCTATATCGCGCTTCGACTTTCGCGGCTTCACTCTATCGCGGATTTTAAATGTAAGCATATCTAAATATATAACGCACATTTTTCGCTACTTCGCGGGTTTCTGCTTGGACAATGGGTCTTTTTACTTCTGGTACATGCTTCCTCAGTTAGTTTGTCCAGTTGATTTCATACAAGGGATGCTATTGGCGGATGGCTGAGACGCATCCCAAACAGAGCACACAGTTAAGTTCCTGTGTACTGATTGGCTGAGCAACGGAGCGCCGAATTCAATTCTGCTGGTTTAACCAGGAAGTCTCGTCTCGCTCATTCAGCATTAACGTGTTTCACTGTGTGAAGAGTTAACTTTTATGCTCTTTTATGTTTATCTTTGTGCATAGTCAAGCCCTTCATTATGGCTCCAAAACTATCTGCTCCTGCTACTGCTTCAGACGCCGTGCCCAAGCGCCACCGGAAGATGCTAACGATTGCCGAATAGGTAATAGTTTTGGATATGTTGAAGGAAGGGAAACAGTGTGTTTACATACATAATTTCAACGAATCTTACCTAATATCTAAGAGAAAACAAAGGGTTTATGCTGTATAACTGTGCGGGAAATGTTTATAAGAGTGTGGGAGAGTTTATAAGGGCTTAAAATACATAAAAAATAATTTATAAACATATGGTTTTTACTTCGCGGATTTTCACCTTTCGCGGGGGATTCTGGAACATAACCCCTGCGATAGGTGAGGGATGACTGTATACAGTATATTTTTTTAAATCTAGGTGACACAAGTTTCTGGTTCTAGTTGCTTTTACCACAATGCCACACTGCTTGTATTTCTTTAAAGCAATAAAATCATCCCAAGATATTTCAGGAGTTTTCTGGAAAAAATTCTCATAGCATTAAGAATAAGATCGTTAATAATATATTCAATAACCTATAATGGGTCGTACAGTGTTTTTTACTTTGCTGCAGCATAAGATGTTTCAAATTCTAAATGTTTATATGGAGTTAGCGCACTATTCCCATGTCTGTGTGGGTTGTTCTGTGAGTACTATGGTTTTCCTCTACCATCCCAAAGATATGCATTGTGATATAAAACTGGACGTCAGTGATCCCAAACCCCAAAACAAACACACCTGCACAGTCCCGGGTTCAAATAAAGGGTGGTTTATTAACCAAACTCCTTAACAAGTTGTAAAAAACACCAAAGCACAAGTTTATCTCTCCACAATTCCTCTTTTCACCATAATTCTGTCACCACCTCGCTGCCCTCCCCCAGTCATATGTTGCCTTTCTTCCTCCCAGCTTCGACTCACCTTTTATTATAGACCCGGGAATATTTCTGGTGTCAGGGCAATTGCCCAATGGACGTATTTCTGGGTCACATGGCAGTCCATTATAATAGAGCACAGCAGGATGGGCTTTATAGGGATTCTAGGAAAAAGGAAAGATATGCAGAAGAAATCTTTCATTTTGTCATAGAAAATGGAGCCAAATTTTCAATTTGCTCCCTGAGAAGCTCCCTGCAGTGCCCTCTCGTGGTGCCCAGTGATCCCAGCAGGGCTGCTCTGCCGGACTACATCTCCCAGAATGGCCTGCTGGCTTCCCACTGGGTACTGATGAGTTCAACAAGAACATGGGAACACAGCTGGAAACTTTAGGAAGTTTTTCTTCACACAGATAACCATAGACACATGAAATAAGCTACTAAGTAGTGTGATAGACAGTGGAAATTTAGGGACTTTCAAAACTCAACTTGATGTTATTTTGGAAGAATTAAATGGATAGGACTGGCAAGCTTTGTTGGGCTGAATGGCCTGTTCTTGACTAGATTGTTCTAATGTTCTAAAGGAATACACTGTTAGCCCCCTGTACTGTAGATATGAGTGATGAGGACCACTTGGAAATTCCAAAACAAAACACTCCTTTACCAGAAGCGATGTTTAGTTTGATTTATTTACATGAATGTTTACATGTACTGTATTATGTATGACATAATAACATGCCTTAAAAGTATGACCTTTTTAACTGTATCTTCTGTGTAATTATGAGGGCTCACCAAAAAGGTTCTGCACGTAATTTTTCAGAAATGTTTTTATTTACATTATAGAAATTTCCATGTCATTAATTTACAGTCTCTGTTTCTCATTATACCTGTACGAGTGTTCAACAACCTATTGAATATCTAAAGGAAAATAATTCTCACTTGCAAAGTCAGTTAGTTGTCACTCCTTTCAACTCATCATCACACTGGTGGACCCTCTCAGTTGTAATGCTGCTTCCTCATTTGTTAATCTTCTGTTAGCCAGAATGGTGTTCCTAACTTCGAAAACGTTGGTACTAAAATACAGTGACCAGTCACTCATCAAACACATGTAAGCTTTGTTCCTTCACGGCCTAAAAAACTCTTTTGATTGTTAGTCAAAGGAAACTGAAATGCCTCTGCTAAGAAGACCAACACCCACATAGTGACACTGGCGCACTGTCAGTCATCATCAAAAACGTCAGCACATTGTGAGTCACCAACAAAACAAGTTTCTCCACTCTTCTATTGTTGGAAATGTGTGCATTCATATCAATTATAACTAATTACTGTAATGCTGTTACTGTTAGGCTCTTCAAATCGTTCTCTCTTTTTTCTGTGGAAATGCTTCAAAATGTGTTGGAATACACAAAGAACTAGAAACTATGATCCTCCATATTCTAAAGACTTGAAGGTTAGCTGGATTGGCAATGCTAAATTGGCCCTTGATGTGTGTGTTCTCCTTGTAATGGGCCTAATAGGATAGGCTCCAGCTTCCCCGCCAGCCTGCTCAGGATAAGTTGGTTTAAAAGTTGGATGAATGAATGGAATACCTGCATTTATTTCTATTAGCTTTGTTACTGTCTGTCTGGCACTTTCATGTTGTCCCTATATCTGCTTCTGGTTTTCTTATGGTTCACTGCTTTCTACTCACATTCCAAAAGCTTGCAAGTTGGGTTGATTAACTATCCTAAATTGGCCCTATGTATGTGAGTGTGCTCCTCCAGACCTATCTAGCGCTGGTCCTTTCCTTTTTTTTGATACTGTGGGTTTTGTCCTACTGTTGTCATATATTGGAATATGTTGGATATAAATAGGCAAAAGGTAGATAGCATTTCAATTATCTGCACCATATATCTGTTAAATATACAGTAACTCATTGTTAGTGCCAGACAGAAATAGAGGATTCTTGCTGTAAAGGGTGAGGACCCTTGCTGGTATCCCATCCAGGATGGTTACGGGACCCTTACCCAGATAGGAAAACAAAATAAAGGAGCTATGCTCCTTTTCTGAAATATGCTTGTCCCCAACACACTACATGGCAGCATCTCAGGACCTCACTAACCATGTGGATACCTGCAGGGCATGATGAGAGTTGTAGTGCCACGAATCAGCCCTTCTGGATCCCATGGGTGTCACCAGGGGGTGCTATGGTGATTCATGATCCTTCTTTTTTGGAACTAATGCTTGAGCAAGAAGTGCTTCCATCGGGTTATCCCTTGCACCAGGTCCGACTTAAATGGAAGCCCACCAGACTCCTTTTGTGAGTCTGAATCATCAGGAAGGAAGGCAAAACACTTACTGGAGGGAGATGGATGGAGAAGAGAAGAGAAGACAGGAGAAGAGAAGAGAAGAAAGGAAAAATATAATTATTTTATGCTACTGCTGGAGACACCTTTTTGAGGTATTTTTTATAATACAAATCTCTGTATTGAACCCATGACTCTATTTGTGTTGGATGTGTCCAGGGTTTGGAGCTCTGTGGCGCCCACTATACGTCACACTATAGAATGATACTCTTTCAAAATATTGGTAACATATTGTAGAAAAATAATTGTTCTTTAATACAATTACATTTTCTGAAGTTACTCTTGAAAGAATGAATGAATTACTTAGTAATCTCCTGACTGCTTTTTTGTACTTATTCAAATGTATACACAGAGTTACATATTTTAAATTGATATTAAAGTTAAAATAAAACTACTTGTAGTTTAAATAAATGTTGACATCAGAGTCTTTGTATGCAAATATGTGCTCAGATATAAATGATGTGTTGTAAAACTCTATGCAAATCAATGGCAACTGCTTTCTTTTTATGTCTATTCTAGTGAAAAGGCAAAGGTTCCTTTTACTTTCCAGGTGTCTTTGTCTCAGCAGTACTTTAATACATAACACAACTTATTTGATTAGTTTAAACTATCTGATATGTGAATGTATGTTATCTTATTTTTCATGAATCTTATGATGTTGACTTTGCTGTTGTGACATATTAAAACTGTCCGTAAATGTTAATGGAATAGCTTCAGACAACACCTGCTGTGTCCTGGTCCCATCCACAAATGCTGATTGCCCCAGGAAAAGGGGCCAACAATGAAACATTCCTGTGTTGTGCAGACCTGCTTCTTTTAATTAGAAATTAAAAATGCTTTTTTTTAAATTGTGGTTTATTAACGGTTTCTTACCAGATTTGTTACAGTTCATCACTTATGTCTTCTTCCATGTAGGTCTGTCTCAGATGATGCCAGTGTGTCATGGTCTATTTTCCACACCTGGTCAAGTCAAGTCCTACAGACACAGAAATAGCGTAATTGCATCCAGTAGCAGAGGTCTGCCAAATAAGCCACCTTTTCTTCCAGATAGAATAAAGAAGTGCATAATCTACACAAAACAGCAGAGATGCCACAAAACAAAATTTTGCAAAGGATTAATTTGTTCTTTTAGTTGCAAAACTTTTCAAGACAAAAGAAAACTTTGCGACTTAAGCAGGTACTTTGCAAAATGTTGTAAAAAGTGTAGCAGAAGTTAAGTGTTTTATGGAACATACATTAGTAGTGGTGCAATAATCTTCATGTAAATGGATTTAATTTAATTGTGATCTATCCATAATTTACATAATTCATCATCAGTGTTTTGAGGGGTTAGGTCCTGTACTGGCAGCACTAGATGAAATCCAATCACCAGCTCTGTACAGCTGAACTGAAATTCACTCAGTCATACGAATGTTTTAGTAATAAGCCAACATTTCCTTCAATACTCCCAGTTTTTACAGCAAGTGGGTGACTGCCCCACAGTATTTAGATCTTGGCTGTTTTGCCAATAGGATGACCTCCGTATGACATGTGCTCTTATGGTACTTCTCCAGGGAATTCAGGTTAATCTCAGTCATCTGACATGTTGTCCGGCTGATTAATAAATAGTCCCCATTGTGAGAAGCAGTGTTAGTGTGTGAGAGTGTGCCCTGAGTTGGGAATCGTCCACAAAACTGTGGAAGATACCTGATTGAGACCCCTTAGATTTTTGGTGACATTATATTTCAGAAAGTGAGTTCAGAATAGGCATGGATAGATGAACAGCTTGTCAATGTCAATATTATCCTCATTCTTGTGAAAAAGAACAACTATTTAGTACTTTCAGTTAAAGGAGGAAGTATTTGCAACATACGTTTTTTTCTGCCTTAAATTACACTCATTATAATATAAACTGAGGCAACGTAGTCATGGGATCTGTGAAGAACACTTCAAAACAATGAACTTAAAGGTTAATGCTTACCATGTAATTTCTTCACCAATTATTTGAATATATATTACATCACAGATCTTTAATTATAGCCTTTGTCTTTTTGTTTATTAGATGGTAGGTGAATGCTCTTGTGTGGAGTGAGGCGCCAAACTGAAATGTGTTATGTCCAGGGCAAGTGTTGTGTCTCTGGCATCTGCCGATTCAGCACATGCAAGCTTTTGACAATGGAAAAAAGAAATAAATGAAAGGGTGAGTCAGTGTTTTTTTTAGCATAGAGAGAGGGGCTACAGATACAACAGCACTGATTGGTATTGTCTATATAATTTTAAAAAGTATATACATGATAACTAGGTTTAAAATGCAAAGCTTGGTAGTTAGTACTTGTTGCGGGGATTCAGTATTCTTACAGCATACCAAATAAAATCTGTGCACTCCATCAAGAACATGATGCGAAATTAACATTTTTAAAGCTAAGGGTGACAGCAGAGTGACAAAGTGAATAGGACTGCCACCTCTATTATCCTAATTAGTAGCTGTCCATGTGGTGTTTCAATGTTCTCCCTGTGTTCATCTGTGTTTTCCTCCAGGTCCTCTGGATTTCTTCCCACATCCACAAAGATGTGCAGATCAAGTTAATTAATGATTCCCCTTTTTGTTGGATGGGTTGGGTGAATGTGTCCTGCAATAGTTTGGGGTCATGGGATGGACTGTTTCCTACTTTGTGCCCAGTACTGCTGAGACGTGCTCCTGCCTCCATGACCCTAAATTGGCTTAGGCAGGTTTGAGAAGGAGATGAGATTTAGATAAGTGAAACCATTGTTAATTTAATAACTAGGTTATGGTTGACAAGATGACATTCATTTACTGTGCTGAACCAATGTAAATGACATATAGTTGATGGTGTGGCCTCTAGGGGGTGTCACTTAGTCCCAAACCCCAGACACAATTGCACAAACAAGTCCCAGGTTCACAATTAATATTTTTATTTAACAAAGTACGTTTCCAGAGATTCTTTACCAATTTCTTGGCACAAACAAATCTTTTCCTTTGTTCTCTTTCGGTTCTTTACTCGTACACTTCTCCCAGACAAATGCTGCCCTTCACTGCACCCAACTCCAACTCACTGGGACAAGTGGAGGTCTCTCTCTTTTAGCTGCCAACCTGGGAGTACTTCTCATGGTTAATCTTGTGCTTCTGGAAAGCACTTTCAGATTAGGCAGAACCATCCTGGTCCCTCAGCGGTTAATTTCCAGTAGCTCCCCTTGATGGCTGCCACAGAACCAGACAGGGCAGTCATATGGAGCCACAACTGTCATACTGCCCTGCAAACATCCGTGCCAGGCCCCCCAGAAGCGATGATGTCACCCAGTATCAAGGAATGATCTGCCCACAGCAAGCAGTCTACCATTGTCCCATATTTCTGGCTTCCCAACTGGTATTGGGACTGACAACAACCTTGGTCAGGTTGTTTCAACAGCCAACACGTCTAACTGTGGCTGCTATGACACCAGCTCTGGTGCACATGCTACCGCAGCATCTCTCCATGTCTACCTCCTGGCATAGAAAGTGAAAATTTCATTGACCATCCGTTATTTTGGCTTCCAGGCGTGCAGGGCTTTCAAAGGTGCAGGGTCCACCCTGGCCGGGATACTGACTGGTCCACCACAAGGGGAATAGTATGGAAGAATGTTACCACTACATGAAAATAAGACTGAACCAACACATGCACTACCAATACAGAACATCTTTACTAGCTTATTATGGGTGTTCATTAGTGCACATTCATTTTTAGGTAGAGTCTAGAGATACAATTTCCAAGGTGTTTAATTATGGCTTTTGAGATTACTCACTGCTCTTACCTGTCAGAGATAACTCCAGTAAGAAATTAGAGAACTGGAATGAGATGTTTCTGCACACCAGATCAAAGAAGTATATTTACAAAATGTTAAACAAACTAGCAAAAGACCGTTTTATTTTAAATCTTGTTCAACAAATACAATTCATTTAAAAAAATTGCGGTGAGGGATGGGCCCGTCTAGACCTTAACGGTAAAGATACTTATAATGGAAGGAGTGCCATCAGGGAGTGGCTGATTAGTTATTTATCAGTAATGCACTAGAAGTACTTACTCCTTGGGTATAGGAAGAAATATACTTAGAAAGAATTCAGCCAGCCATGTTGGTAGCAGCAGGGAGGTTTATTATGCTGCAACATATTAAGATGGGCAGGCTCAGTGGGAGCTTCTTGCCCTATACGAATAAATAGGACTTAAGGCTGAGGGAACTATCCTTATGTGTCAAAACTTCTGTTGCCTGGCATTCCATCTCTTAATCACGTTCCCATAAAGCCTGCTTCTTCAACTCTGTCATTTCCAGGTATGTTGATCACTTCTTGTCCACTCTTTGACTACAACCAATGGTACCTGCTGTAAAAACATCATTTGTATACTTGTGAATACTTCCTGTCTTTGAAAGCGACTCTCAGTGTGCCTCCTACTCCTTTACTCCTCCTGCTCCTCATGTGTCTCAACCTCTCTTGCCCGGCACTTCCCCTTTCAATCATGCCACCAAAATCAAACTGATCATTAGGACCAAAGCCAGACTAACTAATCAGATTTCTCAGAGGGACCGAACACATGCAAACAAACTGCTACATTTTGTTAAATAGGGATTATTCTGTAAGAGTTAAATAAACAAAGCTTTGTTTACCTTCTGTTTGACATTATTCTGTGTCAGAGATGACTTCCAAGTGCACCCTGTCTCTCGTCAGTGTAGAATGAGTATGCTGCTAGTAATCAGCTTTATGAAAGTGGTGTTAATGAGAGGTACACCAGCAGGGAATAACTGACCTTATTACCAGATTGCTAAATACAATCAACTAGAACTTTTTTTAAACAAAGGGAAGCTTAAAATAGACAATGATTGTAAATAAGTCATTTTTAATGTAAAGTAATCTGAAAATATTTTCTTGTAGCAACAGCTCTTCAAAACAAAGACAAATTTCTAGACAACTGTGAAATGAAAACAAAAATCATGAAGAGACAGGCAGCTTTCTATAAATAAGTGTGCTCTAACTAACAGAAGGTGCAAACAGCTGCAGGACAAACAGATGGGACAGAGACATGAATGCCGAAAGAAGATTATGAATGTTCTCACTAATTACGCAGAAGCATTCTTTGCGGCAAGAACAAAATGTGTTGATTAAACAGATACAGACTACAGAGATCAAATGATGAAACACCAATCGAAGCGGTTAGCCTAAAGTGAGAGCACTTGCTCTGCGAACACATTGGTGAATTAGTTTTCATTTCATATAGTGTCCTTCATATGATTCAAAAGCATGAAAATAACGCACAGCTCAGTGCTATTTACCTATCAGTCTCTTCAGAAGCTTCTCATTTCAACTACAGGTATAGTACAGTGATGGGCTGAAGCCTGTCCTGTCCATGCATGATTAATAAGAATGGAGCAAACTTAGAAAAGCCTACACAAACAATAAAACAGTAAAATCAGCAGGTACAGAAGAGTCAGTTAAAAATGAAATTAAAGCTAATTTTAATGTAATAGAGAAATGGTGGTCTTTTAACTTGATTTGAATGTGACCTCAAAAGTTATTCAAAAAACATTTGGTTGGGGAATTCTAGAGAATGCTAAATGGCAATTCTCTGAGAGCAGCATATAATTATGTATTTGGAAACTGTGAAAGATGGCATCAGTGAGATGCCTAGCAGATTTGTAGGAGGTGGCTATTTGTAAATTGATTTAGGAAGAGAATAGTAGAGGTGAACCGCAAAAGTAAAATAACATTCTGCTACAGGGTGGAAAGAGGAAGGTTGTTAAAAATCAGAGTAGGGACAGGAGATGAAAACGTTAGGCAGAACACAAAGTAAAGGGTTATAAAGAGAATGGGAGCGTAAAGTTGATAGTAATCAAGCCAGATTTCAATAACTAGAATGTCAAATATCACAGTGCTCACAAATTGGTTTTAAAATGGTGCCCACCACCTTTGACAGAGACCTACACCTGGCTTAAATATCTGCACAATTTCTGGAGCTGTGCCCCCTTTGTAACTTTGTGGCAACAAATACTTAACATGGCAGCACCTGCTGAAAAACAAGGAGGCATCATAACAGTTTCCAAAAATACCAATTAAATAATATAGTGTGCCAAAAAACAAAATGAAAGTAAAAAACGAAAATGAAACTAAGCAAAAATTTTGAATACAAAACAAGTTTATTAAACAAAGGAAATTTTTCAAAAGTGCTGGCAGTTCTGTCAGAAATTGAACTGAAATGGCTTGATATATTGAACGGACTAGAAGATGAATCATAAGTCTGAATAGCAAAGCAAGAGCTGAAACCAGAAGTCCAAATAGCCATCGCCAAAGCACAGTTGTTCAAAAAACCTGAAGTCTAAATGGAAAAGCTAAAGTTTTCAGAATCAAAAATACCATTAATAAATTCACAAACAGTTTTCATGCTATCATGTTCATGATGCAATCCATGCAGGCCTTACAAAGCAAAGCCCCAAACAACAGGCTGTTGAGTCTAGACAACATTTTCACAAAATGATGGCTCTTAACTCCATTTTATATTTATAATGTGAAGGAAAACACACATAAGTGGGTATTCCTGACCTGGATGAGACAAAATTCCTTACTTGGATTGGAGGCCAGCCCATCAGAAGCACAAAAAGAAAGGCAAAATGCTCCTTGCCTTAGCCAAGAAGATGGCAGAAGAAGCCTGTTTGGAACTGGGTATGTTGGTGTCCCAGCAGGATTGGATTGAGGAACAATACCCTAACTGGGAGGCCAGTGTGACAGACAAATTGAAGGAGACAACTGATGAGGGCTACATGCTCCCTGATTACATTAGGTAGCAGCAACCCTGGGCTGTGCTGCCATTTTTTACAACCACAAAGCATGCTGGGAACTGTAGTTCCTTGGGGGAAGCCTTGTTGGGTTCCAGAGGTGCCACCAGAGGGTGCTGTGAGGATTTGTGATTTCTACTCTTGGGGACTTCTGCTCAACCTGGAAATGCTTCCATCAGACTGTGTCCTAGCACAGGAAATACTCCTAGGTCTAAGATAAAGGAAGCCATTCAGACTCATCCTGGCAAGTCAAATTTGGGAGAGAAGCTGGAGAGAAGTGAAACAAGGTTTTGTGGTTACACAAAATATAAGAAATCTTTTGGTTTTTTTTGTTGTGGTTGTGTTTGGAGTTTGGGATGCTGCAAAGAGCCGTAATTCTCCATCACCAAAAAAACCTCAAAACTACTTTAATAAGATAGGAGGCAATTTTACCTATGTAAAAATCCATTTTTAAATCTTAACAGTGACATCCATAATACAGAACAGCACAAAATAAGTATTTGGGAATTGAGAAGGCTAGCACCAGTATCTTTCTGGAAGACTGCTATTAGGTAAAACAAAGAATACAAATAATATGAAGCATTGGAATTAAAAGAACTTTAGCAAGGTTTTGAACACAGTACAAAATTCAAGAAGAAATCAGTGTGTTAGTGCCAGTAAAGTGGTTATTGAAACATTATATTCATCTCTACTGAATTAACAAGCTAATTAAAAGGTCATGGTCAGTAATGAGACGCACTTCGGAAGCCCCCTGGAAGTCGTAGCAAAGGAGAAAATTTAAACAAAACTTAGTGCCATTATGAACAATGCTGCACATCCCCTCTGTGACACACTAACACTGAGGGCTTTCAGCCAACAAATTCTTCAGCAGAAGTGTGTCAAGAAATGCTACTGGGGCTCCTTAATACCAATAGCAATACATCTGCATAATACCTCACTGGGACTGGCACTGCCAAATCAGATTTCTTTTCTTTCTTTTTTTCTTCCTTTTTAGTCATTCTGGTGTGTGTTCAGACCATAGTGTTTATATAAATATAAATAAATAACCATCACCACTAAACACTTAGACTTGCCAGAGCAGCATAACCACTGATCGTCTCAACCCCAATACTTCTGAATTGCAGTCCTCCAGACTTTTCTGTATGGTCTGAAAGCACCTGGACAAAGAATTGGCCAGTGCACTGGGAGCACCTCAGCTAACAGAGAAAGAAAGAGAGAGAAAGAGAGGGGGTCTTGACTGCTATAGCAACATTCACCCTGCTGTTACTCAATGGAGTTATGTCAGCAGAGCCTGATAAACTGTACTGTGAAAAAAAAATCCTTAATAGAAGCCAAGTATAATATTATTATTTGTGTCATGATTGTTATTTGGTTATTTTGCCACTGTTGTGCATTTGCCAGCATTGAACCTGGTCCAAGCATGGCACTAACACATGAGTACAACACAAGGTCATGCTGATGAGTCAGATATCACACTGACAACATAATGATATTGAGAAGAACCATGAACTTGGGCTGGCAGAAGACTCACTGAACAGAAGGTCAGGTTATTAAGACAACAGACATTTCCTCACTAAGCCTGCTAGCATAAAACTACAGGGAAAAAACAGACAGAAAAAATATAAATATGTATAAATATACAAAAGGACAGATATCTTGAAAAAGAAAAATTGCAAAAAAAGGTTTTTGCTTTTCATGTAGCTTGTCCGTCTGCAAGCCTATATAAAAATACATCTAACATAATGGGGAATATTAATTTTGTGCCTTGATGGTTCATAAGTTAGCTATTTCACAGATGAAATTAAAAAACATATGTTCTTAGATTTTTGCACAGTGTCCAACGCCCAAAAAATAATTAATCACAATTAAAAGGGACTTGGAGAGCATACAGACTTGGGAAGATTTATGGCAGGTGAAATTTAATGTAAGTAAAGGTAAAGTAGATAGGTAGATAGATAGATAGATAGATAGATAGATAGATAGATAGATAGATAGATAGATAGATAGTGTAAAGAAAAGAGACAACACAGCATAAAGAGTTGGGGTTTCCGGCCCCGTATACTGTAAACAAAACTTAAATTCTTCTTAATACAAAAGGTCAAGGGTATAAACAAAACTTTGCTTATGCGTGCGACGCCTTCACATGCGCCATTTTTATATAGGAGGAGCCGGAAGTGGAGGAATGCTGGGAAGGAGGCGTGAGGGATGACGGGATTCGTGACGTCAGGGAAGATGGCGGAGGAAGGGCGGAAGTGGACGTGGTGCGGTCAGGTTATGATGGCGGAGCGTCTTTTTTCCTGAAAGAGAGCAGAAAGGTTAGTACCCGCCATTCCCTACCGACAAACGTCCTTCGAAGCGATTTCGGGTCCGCCCGCGGCCTCCTACTCACACATGCGTGACAATAGATAGACAGATTCTTTATTCATCCCAAGGGGAAATTCACAGTATTACACATAGGAAGTAAAAATGTTAGGTTTGAATACACAATGGGAGGTCTGAAAATCGAGAGTACACCTTATGAGATGGATTTAGAAGTCACAGTGGACTCGTCACTATCAACTGCCAGACAATGTTCAGAAGCCATTAAGAAGGCTAACAGAATGTTAGGTTATAAAGCATGATGTGTGGAGTACAAGTCCAAGGAGGTCATGCTCAACCTTTATAATGCACTGGTGAGGCCTCATCTGGAATACTGTGTGCAGTTCTCAGTCTCCAGGCTACAAAAAGGACATATCAGCGCTAGGAAAACTCCAGAGAAGAGCAACTAGGATGTTTCTGGGACTACAGGGGATGAATTAGGAAGAAAAATTAAAAGAGCTGAGCTTTTCCAGTTTAAGCAAAAGAAGATTAAGAAGAGACATGAATGAAGTGTTTAAAATCATGAAGGGAATCAGTACAGTGGATCAAGACTGTTGTTTTAAAATGTGTTAATCAAGAACACAGGGACACAGTTGGAAATTTGTTAAGGGTAAATTTCACACAAACATTAGGACGTTTTTCTTTACACGGAGAACCGCAGAAACATGGAATAAGCCACCAAGTAGCATGGTAGACAGTAAGACTATAGGGACTTTTAAAACTAGACTTGATGTTATTATAAAAGAATGAAGTGGTTAAGTTTGGCAAGCTTTGTTGGGCTGAATGGCCTGTTCTCGTCTACATTGTTCTAATGTTCTAATTGCATCAGCAAATAAATAACAAGACTAAAAGTGATTTTGGCACTTGAATACTAAAATGATCCTTCCAAAAGCTGTGGAGTTTTTGACAAAATGCTCAAAAATTTTTGAGTTCCTGCCAAGTTTGTTTCTCACTGACAGGTTCAAACTGATTTATATACTGTATTTTTGCTGCTTACTGATAAAATATTTATTTTGGGTGAGTCACTTTTTGGAAGCAGCTGTGGCAAGTGGCCAAACACCTGTATGGTGTGTGATGCTGGCGTGATTGCAGTATTAAAGAAGGTGGCACATACAGCCAAGCATCTGAAATTTGACAAATTAAAAGAAAGACTTCATGAGAGATCAGCACTTAAAAACACCATATAGAAAAGAAGCAGCCAATTAGGGAAATAATTTCAGGTTTTTTGGTTTTGCTACTACTTTTATCTTAGTACTCTAATGGAAGATTAATAAATTCCTGGTACTGATTCTGCTAAATGTCCCTGGCTGTTCGGTTGCCTTCAACTTTTGGATTGTATTTTGGCTTAGATCTCTGGATGGTCTCATCTGTTATGGGAGATGGACGTCTAAAGCGGAATTCCATTTGCAGTGGTGTATTTTTTTCTCTTATTTTTTATCATCTCAAGGTAAACTGTATTTAATCAACCCAAGGGGGTTCTATTACAGTATATGCAAGCATATATAAACATGAGCGGCTCAGAAGAAATGTAAAAGAAACCTAAAGCTTCATCCAAGCATAAACAGACATCAAATGTGTCTAAGTTTGTGAAGAAACTTAAAGTACTTGGCACTCAGCTGGAAGACGTTAAGCAAATGTTAACAACTCGAATTGCAATAGCTGAACAACTGGCATTGGATGGAAGATGGATATAGAAGAAAAAATATTAGAATCGAAGGTCTCCCTGAGAATCATGAAAGTCCAAACCCAGTGAAATTCGTAGCTGAACTATTCTCTAAAATAATTGGAGAAGTCTTCAAATCAGACACTGAGACAGGAGGAGCTTACCACATACGGAGATCAAATACCTTTAAACCTAAAGGTCAAAAAGTCTTATCGTGCATTTCAAAAAATTACAGTCTAAATTACATGTAACGTTACTTCTCAGACAGAAACAAGAGATTATATTTGAAAATAATCACATTTGTATTTTCCCTGATTTCTCACCCTCAACAGAAGCTAAATGTGCCACATTTTACAACATTTAACAGCACTTACGGAAAGCCGAGATCGGATACAGCCTCTGGTATCCTGCCAAACTGAAAGTGGACATTCAAGGCAAGGCCTACATTTTTACCTCTACGGAGGAAGCAGAAAAAGAGCTAAGAAAACTGATCCAGCTTTACAAAGAAAACTAGGTGTGTGGGAATTCTTATACATAGAACAGTCTCATTTGTAGTATCGGATGTTGTATCTGATCCTGAAGGGAGAAATGTGATTGTCATGGGTAATTTATTTAACTGTAAAATGATTTTGACAAATATCTGTACACCCAATGTGGATGATAGGGACTTCATTCAAAATGTATTTGTATCCATTCCCAATGCGAACACTCATAAAATTAAAATGGCTGGGGGCTTTAATTGGGTTTTAAATCCAGACCTAGATAGGTCTCTTGTCACAGGGGCGATGACATCTAACACTGCAAAGACAATAACACAGTTTGTAACCGATCACAACTTCTCAGACCCCTGGAGATTTCTAAACCCAAACTCAAGAGCATATTCCTTCTGCTCACCAGTTCATCACTGCTAATCAAGAATCGATTATTTCTTTACAGATAACAATTTCGTGCCTACAATTAAATCTTGTAAGTACTACACTATTGTTATCTCCGTACACACCCCTTTGATCTTGGAGCTAAAATCATTATGCTCCACATACTCAACTCGCACATGGTGTCTTAACTCACTTTTAGTAGCAGACGAGAACTGTACAGAATTTATATCCAAACACATCGATTTTTTTTCAGCAACAAATACATCCTCAGTGGTTTCTGTAGGAATACTCTGGGAAACCCTGAAAGCTTTCTTAAGAGGACAGATTATCTCATATCTTTCCCACAGAAATAAATTGGAAACCAAGAAGGTATCAGAGCTAACCAACGAAATTACTAGATTAGATCAAGAACATGCCAGGTGTCCAAGTGAGGGTCTTCATAGGAAAATGCAGACTCTGCATTCAGAACTCAACCTCTTAACAACTAAAGAAACTGAACAACTCATTTTTAAAAGAAGACATCATTATTATGAACATGGAGAGAAAGCTAATAAGATATTAGCTCAACAATCCATAAGAAGAAAGTTCACAATGCAATCCCTGTCACCAACATCGATGGAGACAAAATCATTGACCATAAAAATATAATGCACACATTTAGAGACTACAACAAGTCCTTATATTCCACTGAGTTTAAAGAAGACAAAACAAAACCTAATGCTTTTCTGAATGCATTACAGATACCACAAATAGATACTGTCACTGCAGAGGAATTGGATAAAACTCTGGCACTATTGGACTTATTTTTACTAGTTTAAAGTTTTACTCTGCTGGCCTAGCTCTCTTACTCATGGGTGGGGGTTGATTTGTTTTGAACCTAGTTTTGTTAAACTTGACTTGTTTGTATGAAATGTTATTTGACTTTAATAAAATCAATGCAAAAAAAAAAGATCTCAGAATTTTTTGGTATTACTTCTGTACTTATCATTTACATATTTGGATTCCCTGAGGTATTTGTGTAATATTATCATACTTTTTGTGATGTCTCAGAAGTGCCATTTGGGCACCATCATCTGGTGTTTTCTTTTATTGTGGCAACCATATTGTTTATAGTCACTAGGCCTATGGCCAATCACATGACTCGGGATCATGTGACATATTGCATCATCACTCCCCTCCTACTGTCCAGGTGTGTGGATAATTTTCAAAAGCAAAATCTTCATGTGTATACCTTCAGCATATAGGGAGAGGATTTACAAGTAGACTTTTTAACTTTGATTTTTCATCTCTAAATCTTTGACCTACAGTTTACACTTTGACATTGAGCATTTTGATTTCTTCCCTTGCCTATTTAAACAAACAATCTGTGTTTTTAGCTTTAGCATTCTCCTGCTTACTACATTGCGTAATTTATTTTTTCTTATTTTTGGTATTTTAATTTTGTATTTCCTCTTCTCAGCTTCCTTCTTTATTTTCTTTTTTTTTCACTAATTCTTGTTTCTGAGTATTGGAAAATTAATCTAATTTGTTTCATTAACTAATTATTAATTATGTTTTTGAATTTTGCATATTTGTGTCATGAGTTTTAAATCATTTATTTAATTTGGTATTTAAATTAATTGATTTTGCTTAAAATTTTGCTCCCATTTAAGAACTACAGTCTTGGCACCCTTCTGTTTAGAACATACATAACACAAGCTAGATTACAACAGGAAACTGTATAATTAAAGACGTCGACTATCCTGTACAGTCACTTGTCACCCTCCCTCCTCTTTCTGATAAACTACACAAAACCATTTGCACTTGCATCACTTGATTCGGGGACAGTTTTTATGTTCAATTCGGTAGGCTACTCAAAAGGCATTCATACTGACAAATGCATGAGCTTACCTAATGAGTGTTTCTTGCACATATACAGTATCACATTTATTGCCAGTTGTTCATACTGTACTGCTTCCGCTATTCTGTGAGAGATATGTAAGATGGAATGTCACTGTGCTATGTACTGTATGTAATGATGACTAAAAACTTACTTTAAACTTACTATAAACTAGTGAAACATGTGTTCCTATGGTTCTAAAATAAAGGTGGTTCATATTGAGCAAACTGAACCCTTCCATTTTGGCAACATATTCTTTAGGTTTCACCACAAAAAAGATTAAGCTCAACAGTGATGACATTAGTGATGTAATTTTTCTACATAGTGCTAGCTGGTTGTTATACATTTTCCCCTTTTTCTTGTTCTTGCTTTCTGTATCCTGGATTTTGTTTTGCGTTCCTATGAACCTTTGTGTCTGCCTACTGCTCAATCCCTCTGTGTTAAGCACCTTTTGTGAATTGCTTAACACTCAGCAAATGTTGCTGCTCTTCTTTTTCCTTCTTCCTATTACAAAGTTCTTCATCACTTTCAATGATCAATAAATACACCACTTAGACTTGCTTATGATTTCTGAACCATGTCCACGTCCATGTCCTAGGGCAGGGGTGCCCAATGCGTCGATCGTGATCGACCGGTAGATCGCAAAGGTAGTGCAGGTAGATCGCGTTGCATTCAAAAACATTTTTTTTAAACGTTAGTCTATCATATATCCTCCCTATGGCATTTTCCACTTGATTGACATACAGGGCGGCCAGTCTGAGATCTCCTTTCTTCTAAGACACTGGTCATCCCGCACGCATGATCAAATGCACAAGCTACTGCAAAACTCCTGCTGTGATCGAGTTAGCCTTCCAATTTATATCGAATAAAGAAGGGATTTAAAAAAAAAATTGTTTGGGGAGGGTACGGGCTGGATGTGGAATTGGAAGAGGATTTTTTTCTCTCACAATGTCACAATCGAAGTGCGTTTGTCTGATCTGTCAATCTATCATTGCTATTCCAAAGAAGGAAAATGTGGAAAGGCACTTTCGAACTGTTCATAAAAACTACGAAACTGACGTCCTCCCAAAAAGCGATCTGAGAAAGAGAAAGGAGAGGGAACTAAAATCACAGTTAATCGGACAGCCGTCATTTTTCACTCGGCTAAATTCAAAAGCTCCTTGACTGCATTATTCGGCTCTACTTATTTATGCGAGTCAAACTTTTCCCACATGACGATTATTAAATCCAAATACTGTAGTGACTATAAATGTATTGAATTGTTATTGTGCCATAAAGGTTATTCAGTTATGCAAGGTATGGCAACATATATTTTATGTATAAAGTGTACTCAGTATTATATATACTCAGCAAAAAAAGAAACGTCCTCTGACTTTCAACTGTTTTTACTTTCAGTAAACTTAATGTGTAAATATTTGTATGAACAGTAAAAGAGTCAACACCATAAGACATAAACTAAAAATGTTTCACAATGTGTCCCTGAATGAAGGGAGGCTCAAAATCAAAAGTACCAGTCAGTATCTGGTGTGGCCACCAGCTGCTTGAAGTACTCCTCCTCATGGACTGGACCAGATTTGTCAGTTCTTGCTGTGAGATGTTACCCCACTCTTCCACCAAGGCACCTGCAAGTTCCTGGACATTTCTGGGGAATGGCCCTAGCCCTCACCCTGCGATCCAACAGGTCCCAGACGTGCTCAATGGGATTGAGATCCGGGCTCTTCCACTGCGAGGATGATCAGCTGTCCTTCCTGTCTCCCTGTAGCGCTGTCTTAGGCGTCTCACAGTGCGGACATGGCAATTTATTGCCCTAGCCACATCAGCAGTCCTCATGCCTCCCTGCAGCATGCCTAATGCACGTTCACGCAGATGAGCAGGGACCCTGGGCATCTTTCTTTGGGTGTTTTTCACAGTCAGTCGACAAGTCTCTTTAGTGTCCTGCGTTTTTAGAACTGTGACCTTAAATGCCTACTTTCTGTAAGCTGTTAAGGTCTTAACGACCATTCCACAGGTGCATGTTAATTAATTGATTATGGTTAATTGAACATGCATGGAAAACATTGTTTAAACCTTTACAATGAAGATCTGTAAAGTTATTTGGATTTTTAAAACATTATTGTTGAAATACACAGTCCTGAAAAAGGGACGTTTCTTTTTTTGCTGAGTATATATATATTGTGGACTAAGCCCCGGACATAGACAGGTAGACATGTTATTAATCACCACCACATGTTTATTTACAACTATTTACACAATAATAAAGTGTCACACAACCCCCAAGACTCCCCAAAGTCCAGGCCTCACGCTACCTCTTTGCTTTCTCAGGCCGCCTCCTTGCATCCTCCATGGACCTTGACCTTCCGTTCTCTCCCAACTCCTGCCATCATATGGAGGGAGGCGGCCCCCTTTATAGCCACCTGGATGTGCTCCAGGTGTCCTCCAGTAACCTTCCACCAACACGCCCCTGTGTGGCGGAAGCAAAGGCTGTGTTCCGGAAGCACTCCGGGTGTCCCCGATCCTCTTCCCCCCACTACTTCCGGGTGTGGCGGGAATACTGAGGTCCAGGGCTCTCTAGGCACTGGGGCGCCCCCTGGCTGTGACTACGGGCCCCTACAGGGTTGAGCTTCCAAGCTTTCTACCCGTGGTCCCCAAAGCAACCAGGGTACTCGCCCCCTCGTGGTCTGGAGGAGGCGTAAGCCCTTCTCCGGTTCTCCTGGGCGTCCCAGCTTGGTAGCAGCCCCAAACATTTGCCACAATATATATATATATAGCATTTTTAATGTAGGTAGATCATTTCAACCTTGTCATTTTAAAAGTAGCTCGCAAGCCAAAAAAGTGTGGACACCCCTGTCCTAGGGGATTATCAATAATTGGTCACCACACCTTTTTTACATTAAACTTTTCTGTCCACCAGTAAAATGGCCACGAGGTTATTGAAACTTTGTATTTTTAAAATTTTCAGTATCATAGCAGGTGTGGACTATGGCCGGCCAGTCATCCCGGCCAATACCCCCAGGCCGCCAGATGGAGCCCTCCCTGCAGCATGGAAGTGCTCCGAATGCCAGCAGGGAATCATGGACATTGGAGTTTTCCTTCACAGCCATGCCACCAGGGGACGCTGCAGGGAGGCCCAGGGACTGTTATGTGCCCTATAACCCGAAAGTACGTCTTAGTCACAGCAAGAGGGGAAATGACGTACTTCCGTGATAAAGAGGAGTTTTGATCTGACTCGGAAGTGCTAGGAAGTCACATGGACTGAGGGTCATGGACTATAAAGGACTGGGAGAGATCCCAGATGGACGAGCTGAGTCGGGAGGAAGGGTGGCAATGCGTCTGGGAGAGTGAAGGATTGTATGATTTATTATAGGTTTTTGTTTATGAGTATTGTGGAGTGGAGGGTGCTTTGTGCACTTTATTATTATAATAAAGTCAAGAATTTGACTTTTATCTGGTGTCTGGCGTCTGATCTGAGGGTTCAAGGGGACGACAGCACCCCCTATCTGTCACACAAGCTATATTCAAGATTACATCTTGCACATCTGTGTGTTTCAGCATCTTCTTTACTTTCTTTTCCAGTATTCGTCACTTATTTGCCTTATGTGATGTGCTTGATGCTCAGCTGATGGCACTGCTCTCATTCTTCTTCTTCTTACCTTTATAATGTTCTTCATTACAGAATGAGCTTCTGTAATTTGCTTGACACTCAGCAGATGTCACTACTCATTTTCTTTCTGTCATGTCTCTTTTTCAATTATAATAATAAACACACAACCATGTGTCACTTCACCAAGGCTGCACATACTGCAAATATTTGAATTTCCTGAATGTATGAAGTGATATCCTTTTGATTAAGACAAAGGTCATGGTTCTAGCCCCAATACTGTGCAAAATGGACAGGCTTTACCATTTATAAATATACACACACACACACACATATATATATATATATATAAAGGCATTTTGTTATATTTTTACATAACTTTATCTTCTTTTTTCCCATACAATATGATAAATTTGAACCATTACAGTCCCCTTCTTACATTTAACAATCAAAAAGGGCAGATTCTTGTTGGAGAGTACGAAATATGAATGAAGATTGCTATTGATGTTACCAGCAAATCTCAAGGAGAACCTAATTTGTTATATGCTACGACAGCCTTTCTGCCTACATTTCTTCAGATGTTTCCATTTAAAGAGTTTTTCAAATCACAAATACAAATATCAGGGTAGCCATAAAAGGCAATATTATTAATAATGGTTAAAAGCAAGCTAACTAGGCAAATAACAAATGAAAAATTTACAAGGAAAAATGAAGGAAAAAATATATAAATAATGCATATGTATACAAGCGCATGATGTGTGTCACTGCAAACTCACTTAGGATGTTACACGCAGACAGCAAGAGAAGAAAATTTGTGAAAGTCGCCCTATGTTCTCTAACCAGGCACTTCTGACAGTTTTATAATTAAGGGAGATCGCCATGAAGCATAATCATGTCCAACAATAAGAACTGTTTTTAATTTTTTTTCAAGAAAATAACATTCTATATGATCAAGTCTAACTTATGCAATGAAGAAGATAACATTACATACAATCAAATCAAACTTAACAAAACAGAACAGTCTAACAACAGCAAACATTTATCCTTTGTAGTGTACACCATAATTTGGTGGGATAATCCACATTCATTTAACATTGCGTAGCTCTATGAATGTTTCTTTCACTCTTAAGTAACAGAGGTAGGGTATGACTTTCTCTTTTACAATTGTTGTTTGACCCAAGTCGTGCCCAAAATCTTTTTTTTCATTCCAAAACCATAAAACAAAGCAAAACAAGTCAGAATACGGATCCCAGCAATCTGGAGCCAAACACAATAATATTACAAATAGATCTGGGGTAATGGGAGGCTAAGTTCAAACACTTTAAGCTGCAATAATGGTGTTTATTTATGTGCAGTGCCCACAATGCTAGTGTTAGTACACAATGACATCACTTCTGTCACAAACAAGTTAAAATTGGTGAAAACAATGAGGTAATCGATGTGAGGCAGGAGCTCGAAAAGACAATAAAGAGGGATATTGAGAAGTGGAGTTTTGCAGCTGCTAAGGAGAAGAAGGCTTGTGGATATTACAAAATGGGGAATAAAGCTTTAATAGGAAATGAATTTAAACCAAAACATATGTAGGTAGTTTGGATGTTTGGTCCAATGTTTTATAGGCATTAGAGTTTTGTTTAAGAAATGGAATTGGAAAGTGTTTGTTATAAAAAAAATAAAATTGTATTGTCGTGGAGTATATTTTGTAATGTGTAAATACTGTAAATACTTATTTTTAAAACAGAGCAAAAATGTAAACACAAATAAAATATTCTAAGTAAATCCAAACCAGTGTAGTCATTTTATGCTCCTTGTTAGAACCAAACATCTTTCTGTCTGTATAAAATATGACGCATGCACAGTATGTACAATTGTGTCCAATTTTTGCTGGTAATGTACAGGAGTGGTGCTGTTCTTTATTACTTTCATTAATTGTTTAATTATCTTCTAACTTTAAATTCTAAGTCCATCACACTATAAGTCTGAATTTCTGGGACAAAAAATGAAACGCATATTATTGCTCCTTATTGTATTAGCAACTAGCATTGTTACCCTGCACAAGATGGAGAGTATTTTTTAAACTAAACACCTATAAAGATAACTCAGGTGATGTTCCTGACAGTAGCTAATGACACTCAGAGTACACGGGTAGAAATCTCTAAAATTAAAACAGTCGTGAACGGTGCCAATATATTTATCTACCACAAATATGCTTATAGACAACAAGGACAACTGAGATGAAACATTAGTTAAACAGCAGGCATGGGCCAAAACCAGAAAAGCAACTGTCTTTTGTTAAGCCAAGAGGGACAAACAATACTCAAGCACAAAAATGGAAAAGTAAGGTTCAGTTAGCCAGGGAAGCACAAATTTGAGGGAGCAAAGTCATGCAACACGGGTTTAAATACTGTAGTGATGATGACATAATCATGCACAACTTCTCTGGAAATACCCTTACAACCCAGGCTCATGTCATGGAGTCTTCCATAACCAGAACGGAGTCTCAAAAATTAGTAAAAGCATGATGTTAAAAAAATTAACTTTGTTTCTAACTCCAACATAATGATACATTTAGATTCCTTAAAATTAAAAAAACTAAGCACAGATTCCATACATAGAAAATTTAATACCACTTGAAATAATTTTAAAATGACTGAATCACACAGTCATGATGAAAGGGCAACAATATATATTGTGGCAGATAGGTGGCGCTGTCGTCCCCTTGAAACCTCAGACAACATGTTGTGACACCAGATAAAAGTCCAAATGTTGACTTTATTATTACACATAAGTGCACAAAGCACCTCCACCTCCACTATTCTTAAATAAAACAATACCCAATAACAATAATCACAATTCTCAATAATAAATCCTCCACACCTCCCAGCACCTGTCACCCTTCCTCCCAACTCGGCTCACCGCTAGCATCTCCCACAGTCCTTTTTAAAGTCCTTGACCTGTAAGTGTTTCTGTCCCTCAGTCCATGTGACTTTGTAACATTTCCGGGTCAGGTGAAAACTCCTTTTTCTTCTGTCCCGTCGACTGGGAAGTACTTCCGGGCTATAAGGCAAATAGAAGTCCTTGAGCCTCCCTGCAGCGTCCTCTGTCAGGCCCCACGGTATCCAACAGGGCTGTGAATAAAGACTCCAATGTCCATGATGCCCTGCTGGAATTTGGGGCACCTCCAGGGAGGGCTCCATCTGGCGGCTTGTGGGTATTGGCTGGGAGAAGCTGACGGCCATATTCCACAATATATATCTATACTAATAAAAGGCAAAGCCCTCACTCACTCACTCACTCACTCATCACTAATTCTCCAACTTCCCGTGTAGGTAGAAGGCTGAAATTTGGCAGGCTCATTCCTTACAGCTTACTTACAAAAGTTGGGCAGGTTTCATTTCGAAATTCTACGCCTAATGGTCATAACTGGAAGGTATTTTTCTCCATTAACTGTAATGGAGTTGAGCTGGAAGGGCGGAGTTTCGTGTGACATCATCACGCCTCCCACGTAATCACGTGAACTGATTGTCAACGCAGTGCGTAGAAAACCAGGAAGACCTGCAAAAAGCGCTTAAGAAAACATGCATTATATAATTGAGAACGCAGCGAAAAACAATAAGAAGCGAGCGAGTGACATATACTACCATATTCATGAGTGTTGCTGCCTCGGAAAGAAAGCAAGGTGTAAACCTAAACTTTAAACTAAGTTCATAGACAGGCTACCGCTGGCGTTTCACATGCCCACAGGTAATGCGGGATACAAGTTTAATGAGAGGACGCAGGATATAAACGAGAGTTTTGATCACTTTATAACTAAGTTAAAATTGTAGGTGAAGGGGTGTGCTTATGCAAATTCCGAGACTGTGTTTGTGGGGATTGACAGTTAAGGCGGGTGGGGAGTCACGTCATCATCTCCCTCCCATTCATCTAATTTCGGTCTGAGCTGAGCTCAGCTAATGCCGTCTTCGAAGCAACTTTGTCAGACTGCCACCAAATACTCACAGAAAAATCCACAAGTTAATACACACGCTGTCTCTATAGAGTTTCTCCACACTGAATCCTCCAGACACTACTTACAAAAGGTCACATTGACAATCGTGTTACGTTATTTTTAAAATCTTTCCTTTTCTTAGCACAAGCACAGCTGAGAAGCTTCGATGCATGTGCTCCATAACGCGTTAAAAATAATGCATTTAATCACACTTTGCATTACAAGCAAAGGGAGCTTTTGTCAATGCATGATTTCCTGGTACTGTACACGATTACATTGATCAGCGCATCCCGATTCATTTTATCCTCGCACCACCTTAGTTTGAGAAGAAGTCTGAAAAATATGAGGTTAACACAGAAAAACATCACCAATTCAAGCTTTATGAATAATCGATTCGCCATCAATAATTGTTTTGGTAAAGCCATCCTCCTTCCATTTTATAATTTTTCCGCCAATAGCCATGATTAAATGAACGGTAAATAAAGTAAGAGCAAAGCGAGGGTGACTTATTTAGGCAGGCATATATATGACAGCAACACTCATGACAATGTCAATCATGTTACGTTATTATTAAAATGTTTCCTTTTCTTTTCATTACTTCTTTAACACACTACTTCTCCGCTAGAGGCGGGATTTTGCTATATATATAATATATGAATGACCTCCAAAGAGCGCTGAGACTTTTGATATCATGAACGTGTCTGCAAAACTGTGGTCTCCTGCCCAGCGAAAGTCGAGCAGCCGGCGCGCGCGCATAGCTGTGCCGGCCTTTGAGATGCTGACTGCGCTTCTGCCTTAAGTCAAAGTGAGCACTTTTAATTTTTTCATCCTCCCCCTGCGCTATAGCCCAGACAAGTGCAAACACGGGACCCCTTTTCTACACCACGGCAAAATAATATTAAGGCGATTCACACTTTCTTTTGCACGTATACGATTATGAGGTCCTCACCTCGGATTATGAAAACACGCACACGAGTGGAGGACTGACAGTGCCATCACAGCCGATTAATGGCGGGACGTCTCACCAGTCTACACAAGACCCAACGCGACTGTCCCTAAAAGGCGATCATAACGTCAGCGAACACATCTCTCTATACTATATAAAAGAAAAAGGCAACTTTCCTTTCTTTACACCTTTTTTCCTTTTATCCCAAACCAAAGCCTTTCTCTCTTAACACTGCAGAGGACACAAAACTAATTTTCTTTAAATGCCGGTAAGGCACATTACCACAGGCACAAATTTGAACGTTCACATAGAAAATGTAATTTCTATACCACAGCCGTCGTGTAGCGCCTTTCAAAAGGGATCAACTACCGAGAGATGATCCATATACATTTTAGCTGCTGTTAGTTACTTACCTGTTGTGTTACACAGTCTTTAAAATGTAGTTTACCTGAAACCACTCCAGTAGTGCTCAATGTACCTGTACTTCTTAAAACGTTAATGTTTTACTGTTTAATAACTTATAGACTATATTTTATTATTTTTCCCTTGCACTCAGTGACCAAAGCTATACACCTAGATAGGTATGTATATATATATATATATATATATATATATATATATATATATATATATATATATATATATGTGTGTATATGTAGATATGTATATAGATATGTAGATATGAAGATATGTATGTGTATATATATGTATGTATGTGTGTGTGTGTGTTTGTATGTGTGTGTGTGTATATATATATGACAGCAGCAATCCAAGCTGTGAGAAAACACTAAAAGGAGGCGTGTCAGACGTTGTGGTACATTTTCTGATGCAGCTAGACGAAAAAACTTTGTGACGCTGCCAAATACACAAAACAATTACTTTGACAATCATGTTACATTATTTTTAAAATGTTTCCTTTTTTTTCATAACTTCTTTAACACATGACATCGCTAAGCCAAGCTTGGTATTTTGCTATATATATATATCACAGCGAAACTCATAACAGTGACAAAATAATTACATTGACAATCATGTTACGTTATTTTCAAAATGTTTCCTTTTCTTTCTCTTTCCTTCTTTAACACACTACTTCTCCGCTGCCAAGCGGGTATATATATATATATATATATATATATATATATATATATATATATATATATAAATAGATAGATAGATAGAGATATATATATAGATAGATATGAAAACAACATATATATATAGATAGATATGAAAACAACATATATATATATAGATATATATATATATATATATAGATAGATAGATATGAGAACAACACTCATATCAATGACAAAACAATTACATTAACAATCAAGTTACGTTGTTTTTCAAATTTTTCCTTTTCTTTTCGTACCTTCTTTAACACACTACTTCTCTCTTGAAGCTGGTATTCTACTAGTACATATATATATATACATATATATATATATATATACATATATATATATATATACATATACATACATATATATATATATATATATACATATATATCTATACTAATAAAAGGCAAAGCCCTCACTCACTCACTCACTCACTCACTCACTCATCACTAATTCTCAAACTTCCCGTGTAGGTAGAAGGCTGAAATTTGGCAGGTTCATTCCTTACAGCTTCCTTACAAAAGTTGGGCAGGTTTTATATCGAAATTCTACGCGTAATGGTCATAACTGGAAGCTGTTTTCTCCATTTACTGTAATGGAGATGATCTTGAACGCCGTGGGGCGGAGTTTCGTGTGACATCATCACGCCTTCCGTAATCACGCAGTACATAGAAAACCAGGAAGACATGCATTATATAATTGAGAAGGCAGCGAAACAATAAGAAGCGGCGAGTGACATATACAACCATATTCATGAGTTCTGCTACTTGGAAACAAAGCCGATGTAAACCTACACTTTAAATTAAGTTCATAGACAGGCTGCGCTGGCGTTTGTAATTTAGTGCCTGCCCATATAAGGCCGTCCGTCAGCGGCAATCCAATAGCAAACTCCACTAAATATTCACGGGTTAAGGACTGTGCTTATGGAGAGGAAGATGAGATGGTCAGGGGGGTGTTTGACACAAACTCAGCGAAACTGCGAGAGAAAGTTTTAAGTGCCAGGACTAAGGTAACATTAAATACAGCCATGGACATAGCGAGATGGCACCAGCACAGCTGGGAACCTTCGATGCATGTACACGAGCGGCTCACGTGAACTGGCGCAGTGCACAGATAAAAGCAACAGTTCCAAAAGCTGAACAAAACCGAATTACACAATTGAAAAGGCAGCAAAAAATATGAAGCGTCTGATACAAGCATATTCATAAATCCAGCTACTGCGGAAAAAAAGCACACGGTGGAAAAAGTCAATGTCCGCTAAAGGAAGACAGTGTAAAAAACCGTGCATGCAGTGTGTCAGGTCTCAGATAAAGAAGAAGACGAGCTGTTTATTGATGCAGTAAGAAGCGAATCGATGAAAGAAACCTGTCATCTTTACAGCGATTGACAAACACGGAATGTAACTTGAACACAACACATCCTACAAATACGAACCTGATTGAAAGAAATAATGATAATCAAATCCTTGATGACAGCAACACTCAGTAACACTCACAAAACAAATACTGTATATTGACAGTCATGTTACGTTATTTTTAAAATGTTCCCTTTTCTTTTCTAGCTTTTTAACACACTACTTCTCCTGCGATACGTGGGTATATATATATGTATATATATATCCCGATCTACATACTCGAATAATGGATACTTTATTAGCCATCAATGATTGTTTTGGTAAAGCCATACTCAGTGTATTCATTAGATGAGCGGTAAAAAGTAAGAGCGAGGGAGGATGACTTATTGAGGCATGCAGGCTGTAGTTGCGTCAACTCTATCTGAATTGCGATCACATTTGAAAAAATATATCTTTTCAAGTTCTATTTAGTCCATATGTGTCAAACTCAAGGGCGCGGGCCACATCCGCCCGGCGTGTAATTATATCCGCCCGAGATCATTTTATATACTGTATTATTGTTATTAATGGCCGGGTATATGAAGCGCTGGTAACACAATAAACTACAGATCCCATAATGCATGCGCTTCAGCTGCCTTGCGAACACTTACCACGTTAATCAAGTCTAGCTTATGATGCTGCAAGTTATTGCGAAGCTAGCTCACACGATGCTGAAGAGAAAAGTTGATTCTGAAAATAGAGCCTTTAAAAACCGATGGGAGGCTGAGTATATGTTTACTGAACCCGTGTGTCTCATTTGTGGAGCTAATGTGGCTGTAATTACAGAATTTAATCTAAGACGGCACTATGAGACAAAACATCAGGGTAACCTGAATGCAATGCAGAAGATACAGAAAGCAGAAGAATTAAATAAGAATCTGACACTTCAGCGGACGTTTTACCCGTGCACAATCACAAAGTGATTTCAAGTGAAGCTGCTTTTATGGGAGACACAAATGCACCAGTGCACCTTGCCCCACTTTCCCTGTTGCCAAGTAATGTTAAACCAAGTTGTCACTACGGTGTTCCCAAATCGCACTTTGCTGATAAACTGGCGCACTGAGTTTGCACGGCGCTTTGGTGACTTTGAAGAACAAAAAAAGTCCGTCTACATGCGGCTCGAACCTTGTGCATGTTTGGTAGCACATATCTGTGTGAGAAGCTCTTCTCAGTGATAAAGACTAACAAAACAGCACACAGGAGTCGCCTCACTGATGAGCACCTGCAATCCATCCTGAGAATCTCCACAACACAGAACCTCACACCAAACAGAAACGAACCTGTTGCCAAAAAAAGATGCCAGGCGTCCAGCTCTAAAATGACATATGAGCAAAGACAACTGAATGATTTGATTTGTTATTGCTGAAAGGAACACATTTTATTTATATTTCCAGGTTTTGTTATGCAGCATGTTCATATTTGAATTTGTATAATTTTGACAGGATATATTTTTATGGAGAGCAAAATCTTTTGGGATATTTAAAATCTAAGTTTATTTTTATATAAAATTACATAAGAGTAAAGAAATTTGAATGTTTGTTCTTTTAACGTTTACTTTATTTCTAACTTGTATAATTTAGACAGGATATATTTTTATGGAGAGCAAAATATTATAAGTTGTTTAAGGTTTGAGTTGATTTATTCAGGAATAATATTCCTGTCTGTTTTTACCATTCCTACCAAAGATATTTCTGTCGACTAAATAAAAATTCCTTCTATTTAAAATTTAAAAAGAACTTGAACAAATACGATAGTTCATAATATCCACGCAGACTTGCACGTAAGAGCGGGAGTTATCCGTTTTAACAAGCAGCGTATTGCACTGATACGAAATAGCTGTGTGTGTATATATGTAGATATGTATGTATATGTATATATATATATATATATGTATTTGTGTGTATATATGTGTGTGTATGTATGTATGTGTGTATGCATATGTATGTGTATATATGTAGATATATATATGTGTATGTATATATGTGTATATGTATAGATATGTATATATATATGTTTATGTGTGTGTGTGTAAATAAATAAATATATATATGTATATATATATATATTATATATATGTATATATATATATATATTATATACTGCGGTGGGTTGGCACCCTGCCCAGGATTGGTTCCTGCCTTGTGCCCTGTGTTGGCTGGGATTGGCTCCAGCAGACCCCCGTGACCCTGTATTTGGATTCAGCGGGTTGGAAAATGGATGGATGGATATATTATATATATATATATTATATATATATATATATATATATATATGTATATATATATATATATATATATATATATGACAACAACACTCATCACTCACAACAGTGACAAAACAATTACATTGACAATCATGTTACGTTATTTTCAAAATGTTTCCTTTTCTTTTTCATTGCTTCTTTAACACACTACTTCTCCGCTGCGAAGCGCGGGTATTTTGCTAGTACAGTATATATTCATAGCATTTGTAGTCTGAGTCTTGATCTGATTGTATGGGTGATACATAATTTACTATCAAATAATGCAAAGAGTATGCGGCACATGTTTCGCCCTTATTTGGGCTCATCAGGATGCGTTACCTGGTAGGTAATAATGATCTGACTCATTCCATTTGTTAATTGCTGTTTTCTTGCCATTGTCACTGGAATTTACATCTTTCTACAGTGTAATATTGTCCAAGTAGTACTTCAGAGGGTCTTAGTAACACAGTCTGTTCCAACTTTGTGTTAACATAGACAGAGGGTTTTTAAGTAATCAACAGAAGTTGAGACACCTATACAAATTGTTTGGTTCAAATTGCAAGGCTTAGTTTACTTTAATTGCTGTAGAACATCTGTAGGTTGTAACCTGTTTGTTATTTCCTGAAGAAGACCCATTTGCAATATTCTGGAATTTCCTTTATTTCAGTTTTTGGTAACCTAAATTTAAACCGCTGGCAGTTTACTGCTTACCTTTTCACAAGTTATATATATACTAGGGGGTTCGCCCCAGCTTGCTTGGCGTCTCTGCCGCTTCGCGTTGTGAAGAGAGGGGCTGAACGCACCCCAAGGAGACGTGGTTGCTCCTCCGAAACCCCCTCTTAAACGGTGATACAATGAGAAACAAATGCAGTTTTTTTTACCTCCTATTTGCTCGATCAGCTGCTGGCTTACTGCTGCTGCCATGCTGCATGATCTGCATCTTGTGCGGCGCTTTGAATGTTTAAAAGCCTGTACAGCAGCTTTCCTACTTTTTGTCTTTTATTTGGCACAAAGTCTTGTCTTGCGGGATGTGAGTTCTTGATATTTTTTAGTTTTTAATTTAAAAACAGTATAAGAATCTGAAAATTTAAGAGCATCACATTAAAGTTTGCTAACTTCTGAAAAGAATGATACCAAACATTTAAAAGTAGGTTTTAAAATAAGCATGACAAAAAACGTGCCATAAAAAGTCACATATAATCGTTGCACTTTTAGGCTTAGGATTTTACATATATAGAGTAGATATATCTACAGTCAGAATATATATGAATAATAATAATAGTAACATCCACAGAAATAAAATAAAACTAAATAATTATGATAAACTAAACCACACTGTGATTATACTTGGTGTTTATTTTTGTTATTTATGTAATCCAGTGTCAGACAACTGGAGAGGATGGAGAGAACAGAAAGGCTGCATTGGATATCAGGAGGGGATGGAGGATGAAAGTATAGGGAGTACAGATGAATAAATCAAAGATAGAGTAGATGGAGCAGACAGAATAGTGGGTATAGCACCAAGTGAAGAGGAAGAGGAGAAGAAGATTTTTTATGATTTAGAATGCTTTCACAAGAATGCCTGTTGAGGATGTTGATCTATAGAGAAATTACATTTAAAAGGATCATTGTCAGGCCAGTAAATCTGGCTCTTTAATAGCTGATCATGGTTCAGAACCATAACGCATGTAAAAGGAGGCTAGAATCAGAACTCTTTTTTAGCGTGGTTCTGTAATGCTCCATGCCAAATAAAACCTGCATTGTTAAAGTGAGTAGAGGCACACCAAATCCAATGAAAAATAGAGCAGACTACTGGAAAATCAGTCAGTGATTTTGAAACTGGTTTGAACAAAAACCTGCAGCCACATGGGGTCTCTAGGATTGAGTCTGAGAACCACTGTCATAACACTGAGGACTTTCAGCCAATGAATTATTCAGTAGAAGTGTGTCAAGAAACGCTACTGGGGCTCCCTGTAACAACAGTAATACAACTGCATAATGCCTCATTGTGATTGGTCATTCCAGTGTGTGATCAGAAAAAAGTGTGTGTGTGTATATTTATTTATCTATATACCGTATGTATTTATTTAAAAAGCTTCTGTATAAAGCAAAATAAAGATCTATCTATCTATCTATCTATCTATCTATCTATCTATCTATCTATCTATCTATCTATCTATCTATCTATCTATCTATCCTAGTCTCATAATTCACGGTAATAGAAACCTTTAAAGTCGATTAATTAATTATGCTATCTGTTAACATCTCAGCCAACATTTCTGTCTTTCTGATGGTGAGTGATGCTGCTGGCCTACTTCTTTACAACTTGATATCAACAGCTTGAAAGCAATAAATATACTTAAATGCACTTCAATCTACTATTTTATACTAATTAAAAATGGGAATAAAATACCAAGTATTGGTTTTAGCTTTTTCTAATAGTTCAATTTGCGCCATAATATGGAATGAAGCTTTAGTTTTTGTTAGAATTTTGTTTAATATATAGAGTAACATTATAACACATATATATGTACAGTATGTTTTTGTAAAAGTAAACATTTAAAATGTTTAATATGTAACATGAAAATGTAAATGTTAAACCTGAATTTCTAAATTATTTTTTATTAGACTTGTTCTGAATGGGCCCCTTTCTGCTATGACTAGACCCTAATAAGAGTGTAAAAAACTGAAGACTGCGGCTTATCGGTGATGCGGAATATAATTCTGCTAGGGAGTGTGTGGTATTCTTGAACTGTATAATTGAAAGTTACTTTTTGTAGTTTTTAAAAACTAATGTTTACATCTGTCCAGCATACATATGCTTACACATGTGCCTGAAGTTCACTACGTTAAGTGCAATTTCAAAAAAGACAGAATCATTATGTTATACTGCACTAGCAATCTGAACGTCTTTACAAGTGAGTTGGTACATAAACACATTTTTCTTTTTGAGGCCTATCAGTCTGTTCTCAGTATGGTGTGACTTTGTTGGAGACCAAATGACAGAATGCAATCCAAGGCCTAAACTTCAGGTATAACAAAGCTGACAGCAATATTTAGTTTTCTGTTTGTATTTCAGCTTGCTTTCAACTCCTCCAGTTGCCTTTCTCTCAGTGTTTTTTATTGTCACCCGCACTCAGTGCGCCTTTGGGACTGAGTGGCCATTAACTTTCTTTGTGACGTTTACATGTTGTGTTTTGCTGCTAATAATAAGCCACAGTTCTCATCCTCAGATTCTTATACTTTTTTAGCTAAATGGAGCTCCATTTACAGTTGGATTGCTTTCTATCCCATGGGGCCAATGGGGGAACCCAAAGAGATTCCAAAGATGTGCAATAAAAGCCAGTCTGGTCGAGGTTCTCAGTGTCTCTGCTCTGCATAATGGTACGCCAGTGTGCCTGGAAAGGCTCTAGACACACATGTGTCACAGCTCACAACCTGTGGCATCACGCCAGGTCACCTATTTTGGGACTCAAAAGGAAAGAGCTACGTCTGCATGGCATTGTTAAGACAATGAACAGAAAGCGTTAACCATATAGTTCAGGGCAGAAAGCCAATTTTAATTTTAGACTTCAAGTCACAGCAGTGAAAATGAAAGATGGATGCTTGTGAAACATGATAGTGAGTAGCCTGCATAAACCAAAAGCGTTTTTGTAAAATTAGGGCCATTGCAACAGAAGGGGATGCGCCACAGTAGATTTAACCACAGATCTGTTTTTAACATGCTCTGTGTGAGAAATATACAATTAAATTATAGGGTGATCACAATAGGGCTGCACTCCACTGCAGATGCTTTTATTAGGATCTTATATTTGGCTGACATAGTCATGGTATATTCATAATGTTTACACCCAGTAGTAGCGACAAGTGGAGGAAATTAGTACACTAGATCTGAGCCCTGGGCTTGTGGGGGTCTAGAATGTTCTCTGCAGAAATTGATTGTTTTTGTAATGGCACCATCAGTAATGATATTGGCAAGAGCAGTAGTTACAACTGTGTGGAGTTACAGAAGGCTGGAGTGCATAGACTTAAAGCCAGTGTCTCACTGTCATTAAAGGACAAACGTGGCCTCCTACCTGAGCCAGATTTCAGTTTTTTTTTCCAGTTTTGTAAAGATAGCAGCCTGAAATCCAATGAGAAATAACTCGCTTACATTCATTGATGTTCCGAGAAAGACCTAAAAGTGTTTTAATCCTTTACAAATCAAACAGTACAGATGTGATTAAAGTGAACATAGCAGGCTTTATTTTAAGGCTATTTGCATACATTTCAGTGACACCATGAAGAAATAAGAACACTTTTTATACATAGTCCCCAGTATAAGGGTACCATAATGTTTGGCACATAGCAACATTAGGTATTTTTAAGCCATCATATTTAGTACTTTGTTGCATATCCCTCACATGCAATGACAGCTTGAAGTGTGTGATTTACAGACCTTAGCAGGTACTGAGTATCTTCTCTGGTGATGCTCTGCCAAGCCTCTAATGCAGCCATCTTCAGCTCCTGCTTGTATGTTAGGTTGATCGGTGACTATCAATTGGTTTAGTGTGAGCACAGGACTCTGTGTGAGTGAACCCCACATCAACCTTGTGTTCTGCCTTGCACCCTGAGATAAGCTGCCATTCAACACAACCTAGTAATGGAGTTAGCAGGCACAGAGAGTGGATAGCATGGCAGATAGATATAATAATAGTATTAATATGTCCTATTTCTGATAGGAGGGATTATCAGTAACCCATTTTAACACCAAGTCTTTTAGTATGGTGAGTCGTGGGGTACATTGATTTCACATAACACATAAACCTAGACGGATCTGTGACCAGTTATGAGAATTGGCTTCCTTTCACACAAAAAGTTTCAATATAAGATTTAAGAAAATTAAAGAGTCAGTCCAAGTACTAGTAAGTAGACTTCCTTTCTTCCCTAGGTCTCCTGTTTAAATCTCTTTTCCTTTGATGACTTGAGCTGTGGTGGTGAAGTCCTACCTTGCATAGCAATTGGAAGTATTCTGACTGCTCCAGGTCTTGACCAGCTTTTATTTATTGTCCTGGGAAAATGTGATTGGAATTGGTGTTGCACCTCTCGTGATCCCTACTGACTCGCATTTCTTTAAAGGCTTATGGTTCTTTCCTAGAAATGAATGTTTTGACGCATCAGGAATTCCTTGTCCTTTCCCCCTGGGTTTTTCCTGTGCGTCCACATTAGACATTCTAGGAGGCAGAGCAAATTATAACAATAAATAATATAGATATAATGGATAGGTATATATAGAAATAGTAGTAATAATTTACTGTATACTTTAGGCAGGTGGACTGATGTAGTAATAATTGTAATAATATATACAGTATATCATGGGTGTCCAAGTCCGATCGTGGAGTACTGCAGTAGGTCCAGTTTTTCCTTTCAGCCACTTTCTTAAATAGTGTCCAATTTCTGCTACTGATATCTTTTCTTTTAACTTCATTTCAATTGCCTTGTTAAAAACAGCCCTCTGGTTTGTTTCTTTTTTCCTTAAATGGCAGCCTATCAAAAATATGAAGTGAGACAACAGATAACCAGCTAAGTCAGGGCCTCAAACTCCAACCAATCCACTCCAATCACGTTCTTATTTAGAAGTTTATTCTAATTGTAAATTAAACCTGTTATTTAATCCTATGGCTTGTTGAGTACACTCTCTTTCTGCCAAAAAAAAATTTTTCAAAACCGTTGATTTTCTTTTTTAAGACAACAAAATGTTTTGCTGAACAGAGCAGATCAATGAGACCTTCACCTTTCTTTATTTTCCGATATTGTATGATGGACACGGGTTAGCTGGTCATCTGTTGGCTTGTTTTGCATCACATTATTGTATTGCTGCTAATTAAAGAAAAAAGAAATACTTAAGGTGTCTGAATCTTAAATATCAAGTCAAAATTAAGGGAAAAGTTAATTAGCAGAAGAGACTGGTCACTGATTAGGAAAATGGCAGAAAAGAGAACCTGCAATGACTGTGGCCCTCTAGTACTAGAGTTGAACAGTCCTGCTGTTTTTCATAATACAGACAGTAATAGATATAGACATATACAGTTGTAGTAATCTATATGTTGTGATACTTAGCCAGCCATGGGGAACTTAGAACATTATGTTCTTTATTTTGCGACAGGCACACACTTATATCCCATCAAAAAACAGCATTCTTTTCCAAGACTCATTTCTATCCCTTCAACAGGTAAAACATTCTTAAACACTCCCCCTAGTGTTCTGGCA
Organism: Polypterus senegalus; assembly: GCF_016835505.1. NCBI lineage: Eukaryota > Metazoa > Chordata > Cladistia > Polypteriformes > Polypteridae > Polypterus > Polypterus senegalus. The sequence continues at coordinate 163,061,197 of NC_053154.1, forward strand.
GAAATTACAACTGAACGCAACACTATAGCTAGGTAAATAGGGCAGATAATTGTTACAATAAGAAGAGTGCAGTGGTGCAGCTCCGGAGATATGAATTCTAGCTGGTATAGTTTGCATATTCTTCTCATGGATATTTGATTTTTCTCCAAACATTTCAGTTTCTTCACACATCTCAAAAATGTTCTTATTAGGTCGATTGGCATCTCCTCATTGTTGGTAACTGTGTGTTAGTGTGTGCTGTGGTAGACTGGTGTGCCATCCATGGTTAGTTCTTGCTTTCTACCTAATGCTCCCGATATGGTTTTATTAAAGTATACAACTGAAGGATGAGATTCAGAAAATGTAAGAATGGGCAGACATTCCAAGGTGAATGACATCTCTCTATATATAAAAAAAATCCTGGAATGGAAAAGCAAGGCGACGATACGTGATCTTCTCGGATGTTCTCGAAAGAAATTTTAAAGACCCTCGAGACAAAAAAGACTGGCCACGGAGTGTCTCGCGGGACCGTAAACATGAGACTTGGTGCCAAGAGATTGTCCCAGGGCAGTCTCGCCGGGATGTGGAACATAAGATTCTTGCAAGACATGCCCTTCTTATCAAATAAGAACTTGGACAGCCAGCAAAACATTCAGTCATGTAAACTCACGTGGCACACACAGATCCTATGCTCTCAGCAAAGAAGTAAGAGCAGCGCGGAGAAAAGAGACCGAAGGCGCGATACATATGCAGAGAAAGGTACAGAATATGAAAACAGTAACAGTCGAAAGTATTGTAGCGTCCCAGCCAAGCTGAAGCCTTTTTTTTGTTTTAAGTGACTGTTAGGTACGATCAAGGGAGGGCAGAGTACAGCACGGAAGACTGATAGCGGGTATTGATTGATGCGGTAAGGGGGAGGCGAGACCCGTGGAAGGAGGAGTTGGAGAGGGTGCTAGAAGGCTGTGTTTGGGGTTACAGAGTCAGCGATTCTTAAAGTAGAACTTTTGTGACACTTTATTATGTCAGTCGCTACAGTATCAAAAAAAAGATAGTACAGATTGCATTGATGCAAACAAAAGTAAATTAGTTTAAGTCAGAGAATTTCAAAAACGGGGTTTAACTCACATGCATTTATTGGTTACTTTGCAAAAAAGTTATTAACTGCTGATGATGTAGATCGTTTTGTCTGTGCTGAAATTCCAAACAGAGAAACCTATCCTAAATTATGGTACAAAGTCATTAAACACATGTCTCACTGACTTCATTTCAAAGATTCAGCATATTGGGACACGAACGATTCCAAATATTGTTCTTACAGAAGTTCTAAAATAAAAGTGAAACTAATGAAATAGCAACGATTCAAAGAAAAAAAAATCTTACAAGTGTGTTTCCGGAAAACCAAACATGGGGGTTGGCGAGTGAAGCTACAGGGGGCAAAGCCCCCTAATTTTTAATAATAATAGATTGGGAACATGGTATTTTGGGAAGGTGACAGATTGATAATACTAACTAAATAGTAGACTATCTACTGTACAAAGCAATAAATGATCACTAATAAAAATAAAATAAATTAGTCAATGAATATAGTAGCTGTATAGTTGACTAATGATGTTTCAGTGTCAGATGATGGCCCTTTGTTAGTGTTAAACGAGACTTTGCTTTGTCTCACAATGGTATTTAAGACAATAGCACCCTCTTCTGGTCATTTTTTCACTGCTATGCATTAAATTGCAGCTGCATGTTAAATGGTGTCAGCTAAAAGATTACCCTAAATATCAAGACCTGGTTTATCCATTTAGGGTTATGGAAGTGATGAAGTCCATCCTAGAAGCACCCAACACAAAGCAGGAAACAGTCATGGAGATGATGGGCATGCCTGGGAATACTGTATTAGTAGTTGAATTTCTGTAAACACGTTACATTATTTAATTCTTCAATCAAAGTGGTGTGATATGCCATGGATATCTTTGCAGCTACATAGTGCATGCATGATCAGGTTCACTTTCAGGTTGTGCTCCAGTTACTATCACTAGAACATTAGACAAGAACAGGCCTTTCAGTCCAACAAAGCTCTCCAATTGTATTCACCTATTTTTTACAAAATAATATTGAGTTGATTCTGTCTGTTTAGGCTCCTGGAGTCCTGCTATTTATTCAAGGCATATATTCCTTATCTGGATGGGAGGCTAGAGTGATGCAAGGACAGGGGGAAGACAACCTATCAGGATTACATGCTACACGCTAGATGGCAGCAACCATCAGTTAGGATCCCCACGTGGACACCCTCCATGGGGTAGCCCTGTTGGGTTCCATGAGGCTTCCGTCTGAACCAGAAGTGCTTCCGATGGATTATGTTCTAGTGCCGGAAACACTTCTGGGTCCAGGATAAAAGAATCCTCTTGACTTCATCCAGGTGAGATGGGTCTGAAAAGAGTTGGAAAGAGTCAAGTAAAAACCTGTAGTAGGCATTGAAATAAACTTCACCATTAAAACCATTCATGCCAACTAATGGAATCTTTTCAGAATTTCAAGGTCTGCTTACACATTTTTTGAAATTAAAGCCTCAGAAAAAAACAAGTTGTGTATGTGCCTAGTTTGATAGTCTTAGCAATTATGACAAATGTTCATTGTGTGTGATTTCTGTGTCAGCCTACTGAAACAATAAACACATGAGGTAAGGTCACAGAACCCTCTTAGGGTTGGAGCTGTTGATTTATTAAGCATTTTTGACAAGTCACCTTAAATGAAGTGTATGTAGAGGACAGACATGCTAAACAATGATGGTATTTAAGCTTAGCCTACACTTGACTATCATTTGGCTGAGGTACTGAAAAGAGAGAGACTGCTTTTCTGGTTTTTCCTGTTGCACTTATAGCTAATTTACTGAAAATGCTATGCTGCCATACTTTTCCTGCAGACATATTCTAACGTAAAAAAACAAATTATTGTAATTGGTATATTTAGTGTGCTAACAGAAAAATTCCATAGTTGAATAATTACAGAACCCTCTAATAAGCACACAATTAAAGGACCAGCATCTGCTTCTGCGGAACATGAAGGGTTCTGTCTATTTACTCACCCAGTTTATTTGCCAGATATTTGGTGAAAAACAACCTTTCTTTTTTGTTCTCTACATAAAATTTAGTAGCATCGTTCTCAAACCCACTTAGTCCATGTTCAGGATTGTGGGTGGGTGAAGTCTCTCTGATAGCAGTGGGTGTAAGTCAGAAACCAAACCCGCATGGGGCACCAGTCCTTCACAGAGTCTCCTCACATGAGAGAAAACTACAATGAAGGGTCCGGAGCAAAGGGGGGGGTTAAGGTAAAAATTGTGCAGGTCGACAGCAAACAGGAGATTCATGTCAGTCAGTAAAGCAGCAGTGATAACCATTACACCTTCATGATGCCCAGTTAGCAAAACAATTTACATGAATTAATGGTATCATTCCTCGGATACTTTTACTTTTACAAGTCTTGTGAGAGGAGATAATCAACGCAGAAAACCAGGAGACATTATTATGATCTGTTATGGCCATAAAGTGTAGGACTGTATGCCAGAGAGAGTTAGTATCAGAACAAGCACATTTAGAAGATGAAATAGATGATTGTCATAAATACGGGGAAGACTGTTTCAAAAGGGCTGACAAAGCCAGGAGTACAAATCACAGAAATCATAGCAAAATGTTATTCATAGCAAGAGGTCCTTACTCTCTCTCACTCTCTTTCTCTCTCTCTCTCTCTTAATTTATTTGAGAGATAATTTATACATACAGTAATCCCTCCTTGATCGTGGGAGTTGTGTTCCAGTCACAGCGCGATAGGTAATAATCCGTGAAGTAGAAACCATATGTTTGTATGGTTATTTTTTTATATTTTAAGCCCTTATAAACTCTCCCACACTGTTTATAAATATTCCCTGCAGTTATACAGCATAATTCCTTTGTATTCTTTTAGATATTAGGTAAGATTCATTGAAATTATGTATATAAACACACTGTTTATATGCAGTAAAACCTAAATATTATTTTAAAGATATCGAGTGTCTCCGATATCACATATGTTACAGCCATTACGATAGATAGGCCACCAGCAATAAATATGTACAATGCAAGAAAAATAGTATACAGTAAATGTGTGTCAGTGACACTAAACGTACGTACATGTACTAAGTACTGTAAGTAGAAAATTAATTATGGTTACTCACCAACAATGACACGATGACTTGTCCGATAACGATGAGTTTAATTTTACTGCACAACAAAGGAGAGCGTTACAGTTCTTCCAAAGGAGTCTCTTCAGGCGATTGTGAAGCACTGCCGTTGTTCTTCTTCTGGCAGTCTTCAATCCAAATCCCTAAAGCAGATTCCATCCAGACTACTGCCTTATTACATTCACTTACAACTCGTTTTGCACCCTGGTTAAAAGGACACTGCGGCCTTAGATCTTGTATTCCTTTCCTACTTTTTAAATAAAAAGAATCGTAGCCTCATTGATGCCGTAATGGCGTCCTACAGCGGTGTAGCTTTTTTCCTTCCTTCAACAAATCCAAAACGTTTACCTTTTCTGCAGTCGTTAACATCTTCCGTTGGCGCTTGGGCACGGCCCCTGAAGCAGCAGCAGGAGCAGATCGTTTTGGAGCCATAATGAAGGGCTTGACTATGCACAAAGATGAGCACAAAAGTTAACTCTTTACACAGCGAAACACGTTGCTGCAGAATGAGCAAGACGAGACTTCCTGGTTAACACCGCATTCAGCACACAGGAACTTAACTGCGTGCTCTGATTGGTTAGCTTCTCAGTCATCCACCAATAGCGTCCCTTTTATGAAATCAACTGGGCAAACCAACTGAGGAAGCATGTACAGGAAGTAAAAAGACATATTATCCGCCTAACCCACGAAAAATTCACGTTATATATTTAGTTATGCTTACATATAAAATCCGCGATAGAGTGAAGCTGCGAAAGTCGAAGCGCGATATAGTGAGGGATTACTGTATATATGTTTCTTGTGCACTTCAAGTTAAGCCAAAGGGGGGCAAACCTCTGACTCTACAACCCCCAGATTTATATAAGGTTAAGTTAGCTTTAGGGTTAATATTGGAATAGTAGTTAATACTTGTGTTTTTCATGTCTTGTTTTGGATTTTCCTTTCTTTGTACCTATTTCCTTTTAGATTTTTGGGTTCATTTTTGGAAAACCTTTTCTGATTACTGCTGATTATGTTTAGGTCTTGTTTTGAAATTTCTGCTATTAAACTCCAATTACAAATAATAGTAATAATAATATAATATGTTTTACTTATGTAGTGCCATTAATCTGCATCCAGCCCTGCATGTAGGCCCTCCAACCTGCAGGGAAACACCTGGGGTTTGGTGGCCGAATTGGCACTCCAATAAAAACCTCACATTGGTTTCATTCCATCTGAACTAGTGTGGTGTCGAGGTGTCACCTGTTGCATGACTGCACTCAAGTCGTAATCTGGGATCTACACTCAAGGACACTTTACAATTCAACAAAACACATTAACAAGACAATAGAAATTACATACAAGAAAATGAATAATACTTATTGAAGAGATGTGTTTTTAACAGGAGTTTGAAATGAATAACAGATTTTTCCTCGCAAAGCCATCACATTGAAAGCTCTGCCACCCATAGTTACTAACCTGTATTTACGTACAGTGAATAAGTTAGTGTCCGATGATCTTAATGCACGGGCAGGAGTGTAAGGAAGCAGCAGCTCAGACAGATAATGAGGGGCTAAACCATGAAGGGCTTTAAAGGTGAGAAGAATAATTTTATATTTGATTCTTGAAGAAACTGGTAACCAATGAAAATCAGAGGACAGAACTGATGTGAGCAGATTTTTTAGTGTGTATAAGAAGACGAGCAGCAGAATTCTGAACATATTGTAATCTATTGATATACTTAGTTGGTAGGCAATAAAACAATGCATTGCAATAGTCCAGATGGGTAGCGATGAAAGCATGAATAAGTGTTTCAGTATCTTTCACACTGAGGAAAGAATACAGATGAGCAATGCTGCAACGATGAAAAAAGCTATGTGTACTATTGAGCTAATGTGTGATTGAAAAGTAAGAAGCTGATCAAAGATGACACCCAAATTATGGACTGATGCTGAGGGTTCTACCAGGATCCCATTGACATCAATTTTTAGCCCATGAAAGATAGAAAGGACAGATTTGGTATCAACCAATAGGATTTTTGTTTTATCAGGATTAAGTCATAAAAAATTAGCTGTCATCCAATGATTGATTTCCCAAATGCAATCATTTAATGCAACTGGTGAAAAACTGTTTTGCTATTTGAAATTTTTAAGTTCTTCTTTTTCCCCGTGATGTTAATTTTTTCTGAGCTGTCTTCACAGGCCTGTGCAGGCCATGAAGCCTGGTTCTTGGGTTTGAGACCAGATTGGTGTATGGTGGTGGGGCCTACCCTAAGTTTTCAGATTTGTGTGGGGAAACAGGTCTGACTGTTAGGTTCTGAGAGTTGGATAAATTCCAAAAGAGATTTGGTTTCCTGACAATTGCTAGCTCTTTTGACTATGAATCTGCCTTCCACTAAGTGTTCAACCCATGTTCTGGTTCCTTTGGTCTCTGAGAACCAGTCTTTCAATAGGTATTCACAAAAAAGGTGCTGGAAGCTGTAGTCACATTTGGCACCTTTTCCACTTGGCAACACCAGAAAGGATTTGAGCAACTTTTCATGAATGAAAACTTTTGACACAAACACTTCCTAGTCAGTTAGTGACTGCTTCACAAAGGTCACATACAAATATGTCTTGTCTTTACTCAAAGTCAAACTCAAAGCATGAAAATAACTAAATGGTAAGTAATCTCACAGATATTATACAGTGTTAAGTGACATCTGATTCTGTATTTCAATAAAGTATTTACAAAATTCTTTGCTCCATCACACTAACATGTCAACAACAGATAAGACATCTGTGCTGAAGCAAATCAATGAGTAATATTAGAAACCAATAACGACGCACTGCATGATGACATACAGTGAATACACTTGACTTGAGCATTCCTAGTTCTCATACTCTTTCTCTGTATGTTTAGCATTCGTTTGCTCAGAGGTTGATGCGCTTGCTGCTTCCTGAGCAGCTCTTCTTTTCTCCACCCTAGCAGCCCAATGCTTCTTTTCTTTCGTCTGCATCTTTTCGTGTTAAAACTGATTAATTCAGTGTTTGTGTTGCAATTACTTAGTACGTTTTCCTTAATTTTTCACTTAAGATGGCACTTAAGTCTTCAATCTACCTCAAGAATGATTTAAGATATAAAGAGATAGGGGAAGTGACGGCAAAGGTGGTAGGGATGAGAACGGCGCCGCATGGCCGCCCTGCTACCCGCAGCCGAGAGTTGATTCTACAATAAAATAAAATAAAAATAAAAAGAGGAATAACCTTGGAGGTCAATCATCACCCCGAAAAGCATGTAGTACACGTCACATAATATATCCATCCATTATCCAACCCGCTATATCCTAACTACAGGGTCACGGGGGTCTGCTGAAGCCAATCCCAGCCAACACAGGGCGCAAGGCAGGAAACAAGCCCCAGGCAGGGCGCCAGCCCACCGCAGCACATAATATATGTGTACCAAATTTCAGGTCAATAGGTCAACAGACAAATGGACAGCCATGGTAGCATATTATATATAAACATGAAGCACAGGTTTGTGTGTGGCTTATATAGATGTGAACTTCTTTTCAAGATCCTAACTCATCTAGGCTACCCTTACATAACATTTAAATGGAAATGTTGCACCATGGAAATAGAGAGAATTTTAAAATTATTGTATTGTAATTATTCTAGCTATATGATATAGGCATTTGATAATGTCAAAAATACTTCATATGAGGATACCATATACTGTATTTGTAATGTTTAGCAAAAGGATTTTTCACTCCATGTTCTGTTAAACTTTTATTAAACTTTGCTGTCTCTTAAATGGTGTCTGTCCTATGCTAATCTTTTGTCTGAGTTATCCCTGATAATGATAGTGTTACAGACATGTCACTGTTGGTTTATTTTAATCAATTTGTTTTTTTATTTATTTTCATCAGACCAGCACAGAATACTTCATTGGATCCTACCTGAACACACGCATCCTACCACCCAATTTCTCAGTAAGTCTGCCCACTATTTTAATTCAGTAATTTGTTTGGATAATCAGGTAATCAGAAATAATGCAAAAATGTTCAGTGGGATAGCGTGTTTGTGTTAGATATTTGAGAGAAACTGAAAAAACTTTTGGGGGCACAACCTGCCTTAACGATAGGAAATGTTATTTACAGAACAAAACTGGGCCAAGTTCAAACATGTGTGCACATTCAAGCATCATGGCTTTTACACAGACTTAGCTGGCTGAAAACTCTGATGATGATTTGACGATTGATGGATTTGGTGCACCTATTTATTTGGACAGAGACTCAGTCATTACTGGTATGTTATGTGATTGAGGTAATTACCTTACTTAAATAAGCACTGTTGTAAATGCTTAGAGATAAATTATGGAATAAGGATGTGGAACCTCTGTCTGGATCAATGCACCCTGTTTATTTTCCGGGAGTTTCCACAAACTTTCATTACTACCATGTACATTCTTTAGAGGGTAAATGACAGTATGTCCAAGGGGTACAGAGAGTGTATTTTCTGTATTTTTACACAGTGTTCAATAAACAAAACTGCATAATTTTTATCAGTGTTTTGCTTGGCCCATTCATCATAACAGAGTGCTTGATCAGTGTTATAATTACATTATGATTTTAATTTTTTCTGTGTTTTACACATTTTTCTGCACAGTTCCTTTAGTGGACATTTACGTTTTAAATGTCAGTGAGTCCAAAAAAGTATTTTTCTAATTTAAAAAAGTATTTTTCTAATTTAAAGTGTTTCTATTAATAGGAATTTTACCCTGTTTTGATTATTTTTTACCGTGATGCCACTTTGTTTTATGGATGTGGTTATTTTGAAGTCCCTCTGCTACAATGCGAATGGGAGTTGCTGTGGGCGTGTCCAACAGAAGACATGTTGGGTGATGTCATCGGTATGACAGATTATAAGCCAGCATCTCAGAGACTATTCTAGTCTGTTGATATCGTGGCTACTCCTTAAGATTGAATCGCTTGCTTATTTTGGCTAACAACGTTCAGTTCTGTTCTTCAAGTTTGATTTTTGAAGTCCCTTTTTGACTAGATGAAAGATTGAATTCAATTATTTGGTTTCAGATTTCCCTGTAGACAAAGAACAACTAAAGATGAAGCATGTCACAAAGTACAAATGGCATAGAAATAAACTTGTGGCCTCCATGCCCTTCCAGGAATTGAAGATCTGCCTCTATGTCTCATTCATTGGTCAGGAGTCTTGTCTTCAATTCAAAAACTCAATCTAGTGTGAATTGCATTTCCTGTTTACAATTTGCACTGATTTGTCTGGAAATACCTATTTAATAGTATTTTAGCAAAAAATGCGTGTGTTTTGCATGTAACGAGCAAACAACTGGATAACTGTCATATGAATTATACGACATGAGTAACATAATATTTCATTCCTCCCAATGGACATTTTCATATTTGCTATTGTACAGCATTTTTCATCAGCGTACTTGTATCATATCAAACTTTTTTTATTTTTGTGGTCCACAAAAACATAAAATTATTTTCTTGATTATCCCTACAAAACACACAAAAAAAATCATCTTTGGGTGGTGTATTCCTTTAACTAACCCGTAAAACACAGCTAATTGCATTGACCCTTCACAAATCTTGGCTCTACAAATAACTCTTTGCAGTCAGTATGAGTGCATACCTGCATTATCTAACTCCTAATGAGCACAGTAAAAAAGAAACAAAGCAAAAATGAACACACCCAAAAATGGCAAGAGCAACACACAAAGTGCACTGGCATGAATGGGAAAGGTGATTCCAAACTAGGTTTTCCTCCAAGTACTCTTGTGTTCTCCTACATCCCAAAGATAACAATGTGAAGTTAATTAGTTACTGTATATTAGCACAATTGAAGCGAGCCAGAACACGCAGGGGTGCAAGTGTACCATTGAATGGACTGACAACCATATTGGATCATGATGTCAGTATAATCTGCTGATAATAATGTAGGCAAGGTCTTCTTTAGGTCCCAATCTCCCTGAACTGGATGTGAGTTTAGGAAAGGGAGGGATGGATGGATGGATGGATGGAATGATGGATGGATGGAAAACTAACCTAATAGCAAACTCACACAAGCTAAACAAAAGCACAAAATTAAAATATTTGTTACTAAAGAATATGTTTGAGTACAATGAAGTTGTGTATGCAAACCTAGTTCATGACCATTCACACTACAGAGTGCACTTCATAAGTCAGACTTTTTAGTCAGCATCCACATTTGCACACATTCAGATATTATTCATCTACTTTAATGGCAGTGGAGGTCATATTTCTAGTTTCACACATCACTTTAGGTGCAGTGATTAAATCTTACACTGCAAAAAATGAAATCTAAGCAAGTGAAAAGTACTTATATCATGATGTTAAATCTTTTTTTTCTTATTGTAAGACTTGTCAAAAAACTTGTATTTACAATTATTTAGCATGTTTTGAGAAATCTTGTCAAGTAAATTTTGCTTACCCCATTGGCAGATTTTTTTGCTAAATAAAAGCAAAACAACTCTCATTTAAAGTTTTTTTTGTCTAGTTTTTGCATATGGATTTTTTGCAGTGTATCAGCAGCTCAGCCGTCTCACTCTCTGTCTTTTTTTTATTAGATTTTATCTGGACTGCCAGAAGGAGGTGGAGGGAGATGTGAAGCTAGCTGTGTACTGATAACTACTAAGTAGCACCACCCTGACCTGTTATAGTTGTGATTTCCTCTGTGAGTTTTCTGTATGAAGTGAATATGAAAAGTGTATATTCCTGTTGTATTTATTATACACTTACAGTATGTAAACTCTTTTGCATAAATGGAATGTTTGACACTTCTATGCAGATCAGCTCCAAATATTTACTCAAAGCTATGGCTGCTTCTTTATAGTTAAAGTTTCACGACACTTTTAGTGTTTACTTCTATACCATAAAGAACTAGATTTAAACTTTTTAAGTTTGAATAGCACAGTGGTGAGCACTACTGCCTCCCAGCTCCAGAGAGCTTGTTTAAGTCCTAGTCTCTGGCTGTGGGGAGTTGGCACGTTCTCTGTGTGTTTTCCCCACACATCCCAAAGTGTACATAAGTGTCAATTAAACTGGACTGGCATTGCATCCAGCGTTGGTTCCTGTTTTGTGCCCCTTGTTGCCAGCATAGATGCCTGTTCCCTGCAACGCTCAACTGGATAAGAAGATCAGAAAATGAATGGATGGAAATTTCAAATTGTAATGACAATAATTCTTAAAAATTGCTTGACTTCATATAGCCGTTCTCATTGCTCCTCTGACCATTTTTAGCAATATATTCTGGTAATGTGACCATGAATTGTCATCTCTTCATTCTCATCTTTCATTTGGAGTGCATGTAGCACTTTGCTTGGATCATCTCACCTCAGTGATTGCTGCCTCTGCTGGCATCAGTGGTCTCAAAAAATGAATACAAGTTATGGTTATAGCTAATCCACTATTGTTTTGGTTTTTTTACTAAAAATACCAATTAGGTAAATCAACTTTTCCATTTTTATTAAATAATTTCAATTCAGACACATGCAGTAATTGTTCATCTCAAGTATTCATATCATTCACTGTTGGGGCCCTAGCACAGTTGATTTTGGTAGGTGATGTGTTCACCAAACCATCTCCTGGAGTTGTGCACATCTTTCCAGTTATATAAATTTCACATTTTCTTTAAGGTAACTCAAAAGTAGAAGTGAAATATATATATATAGAAAAAACATCTTACATTTTCAACATCTTTGCTGATCTGTTTACCAAAAAAATAGTTTTTTTTTCATATGAACTAAGTATGTCCAATTCTTAAATGGTTGTTCTTCATCCTCACACATTTCTTCTCCTGTTAGTCGTGTCAATTCTGTTATTCACGTCACATGGTAGGTGATACCACTGACCTGGACCACTTAAATCTGTAGAAAGCTGTGAGTGACCTGGAGATCTCTCTATATCTAAAGCCATACAAATATGGTGACAGTGTTTTAGGGAGAACCATTAAGATGTTACAGATGGTTAAAGTCACCCACAGGCCTGTGCTCATGGCAATCAAGTCATGAAAATAGAGACACATTTCTACCAAAAGCACTAGAAGGGGACATGAAGACAGAAATAAAAGGATATAATGAATCAAAAAAGTTCCTTTGGCTCTAGAAGAAAAGCCTTTCCAAATTCCAGAGCTCCGTGTTTTAAAATACAGAAGGACGTAGCAACACAGGATCAAGACCAGACAGAGAAGTACACAAGTAACGGATGCAACATAGTACTGGGAGATGGAGTTGGAGCTGTGCACGGTGAGCACAAGGATCAGAGGTAAGGAACAAACCTCCATCAAGCAAGGATTCTTCTCCTGTGCCATCCAAAACATGAAGGTGGAGATGCTAGGAAAAATGCAGGAGAACATCCACATCAGTAGAATCACCTTTTTAGTTCGTGAGTTTGAACACAGAGCTAAGTAACGGAAGGGCAGCAGGACAGCCAGGGATGTGTCTAGGACCATTGCCTTGGTGCTGAGAACCCCAGCACTGTAAGAGAGCCCCAGGAAAAAGAGAATGAAGGCACAGAGTGTCTTAGACGTGGAGGCATAGCCCGCATTGACACACACGTTGAACATATACAAAGCCACATACATCATGTCACATAAAAGCACATTGGCAAGAAGCAGATAGCGGGTCTCTTGACGGAACTTGGGGTTTTTAAAAATGGACACCAAAATGGGTGGTATGACCAGCATAACAGCAACGAAGCACATAACCGGGCAGATCTGGAGTATCCTCATTTCCCAATGTGAGGGAAACTCCTGCAGGAATTCGTCCAGCTGCTTGGCGTGTAAATAAGATACATTGGAGAAGTTGGCTCCCTTTTCTATTCCAAAAGAGGAGTTAGTCCTTCTGCTCACCGTACATACAAAAGAACCGATCCTGGCAGGGGAGGGCATCTTAATCCATGTAGCTCCCTGTAGGTGTCCAGGAAAGTGCTCCTGTGGCTTTCTTTCTCTTTCGAAATCAGAGTTCAGTCCCCGAGAGTCATCGAACTCCAGATGGTGGCAGGGTTTGTACAAAACATCTCACCTGACTACAGCTCAGCCGCTAAACACCGGATTACTGAGTGTCCGGTGTATTGATTCAAAATGAATGCAGTTGCTAATGCTAGGAGCAGGCACATTAACTTGAGCACTGCAAACAGAGGCATTCCTTTTGTGTCAGTAGTTTACAGACAGCATCATGAGAGTAAGTCGTGCGGGTCAAACGGAAGGGAAAATGACACTATGCTGAGAAAGACATCAGTCTTGTACTCGCATGAATAAATGACCTTTTTATGGCAAAGCGTGCGTGCTCTCAGTTTGTCTATCGCGCCTGTCCTATCTGGGGCTATCGTTTGTGTTCCTCTTGGTGTTTACTCAATCTTGACAACGCATATGCCTGATTGTTGAGGATGTTAGGTAAGGCAGAGGCTTAGGGGTTCAAATGAGGGCTCCGTAAGCAGAGAGCTGAGATCAAGGAGTCTAAAAAATGGTGATGCAATAATAGTAACACTGGAATTTCTTCTGTGACGCCAGTGTGTGGTTGGCTGAAATTATAAACCACTCCAGGCAATAAGTATGCTTAATTAAAGAGATTTCCACAAAAAGAAATTTGGTTAAAAGTGTTATTATCATTGTTACTGTTAAGAGGAAGTAACCAAACTGAATTGGTGCATTTGGACTGACGAAGGAGGGAAACCCCAATAGATCACGTCATACCTAAAGCCCATGTCTTTTGATGTTAAAGATGTGACTTTTCCAGCAATTTTTGGTTGTACAAGCAGGTGAAACTAGTCACCTAATGTGAGATACCCAGCGAGTCACTACAACTGGTCTGCGACCCACTCCAATAAAAACAAACAAGCTTGATTTTGGCTTTAGTCGTAGGGGTGACACTATGTGCAATGAATGTTTATCTGAAAGTACAGTACACAGAATTTAGCAACGAGGAACAAGGAACACATATGTTTTGAACCTCACATATAGAAGAGAAGCTCATGTTGTAACGTCTTATGCTTAACATAGTAAAACAGAACAGAATGGAGAAAAGAAAACAATGGTGGAGGCTGCAGCTAAATTTACTGTACCTGTTAACCATTCGTACAGTGCTGTCTCCATCAGGTGGCAGGCTGTTCACTGTCACAAAAAGAGGCTGGGCTGGAAAGTCAGCACTCAGTCAGTAAATGAGATATGAGAAGTAAATTTGAGTCGTTTAGTTTGACATACCCCAGCAATTAGAAAAGCAGCTGCAGTCAACAAACTGACATATTCCACGACTAGCAGTCACGTCATATGACTATGACTTAAGATAGAAACTAGGCAGCCTGAGGAAAGGAAAGATGCAGTCCCAGGAGATAACAAAGTTAATGAAGCAAACAAAAATCATGACTGAAAGGTCACTTCAACAAAATCATGAAAATTCCAGAACCAGAAGTCAGATGTCAGAAATAATCAAAATGCCTCAAATTCCTTATACTTACCGCACTAACACAGCACACTGCTTGAACATTAGTAGCAGCACGTCGCCATGTTTAGTTTTTTAGTGCCAGTTTTCAAAATGGAAATGTGAGGAAGCAACCCTACTTTGTACGCAGAAATCAAGGCAGTGTTAGGCAGGCAAGCCTAGGTGTTTCATTTCATTATTATTTCATTCTCCCTATTTTTCTCCCTCTGCATTGGTTTCATGTAAAGTACTCCAGCAGTTTTAGTGTATTGATCTCTTGATTTAAGTTATTTGCATTGAGGGGCGGTGCAGTGGCACAGTGGGTAGCACTGCTGCCTTGCCGTTAGGAGACCCGGGTTCGCTTCCCTGCGTGGAGTATGCATGTTCTCTCTTTGTCTGTGTGGGTTTCCTCCAGGTACTCTGGTTTCCTCCCACGGTCCAAAGACATGCAGGTTAGGTGCATTGGCAATTCTAAATTGTCCCTAGTGTGTGTGTGCGTGTGCCCTATGGTGGGCTGGCGCCCTGCCCAGGGTTTGTTTCCTGCCTTGTGCCTGGTGTTCACTGGGATTGGTTCCAGCAGAACACCCCTGACCCTGTAATTAGGATATAGTGGGTTGGATAATGGATGGATGCATTGAGTGGCCTCTACCAGCACACCTTTTAGCATTTTCTTTTCTAGACCTGTTTCTTCTAATTCAGAGCTCATCACAACTGCACTCTGGGAAAGGGTTGATTCTCACCTTGTTACTGTTGATTTTTGTAATTTTGAATTGGATGAAGATGAAAAAAATATAAAATTTAAGTTTGTTGTTTTTATCTACATTGTCTACTTAGCACTCTTAAATATTCTTCTGTGAAGAGTATTACGTGTGAAATAATTTTAAATTGTATTTCCATTTATTTGGGTGGTGGCCGAAGGCGGGGACCTTGGCAGTCTGATCCTCAGCTACAGAAACTGGCTCTTGGGACATGGAATGTCACCTCTCTGAAGGGGAAGGAGCCTGAGCTAGTGCGCGAGGTCGAGAGGTTCCGACTAGATATAGTCGGACTCACCTCGACGCACAGCTTGGACTCTGGAACCAATCTCCTTGAGAGCGGCTGGACTCTCTACCACTCTGGAGTTGCCCCCGGTGAAAGGCGCCGAGCAGGTGTGGGCATACTTATTGCCCCCTGACTCGGAGCCTGTGCATTGGGGTTTACCCCGGTGGACGAGAGGGTGGCCTCCCTCTGCCTTCGGGTGGGGGGAAGGGTCCTGACTGTTGTTTGTGTGTATGCACCGAACAGCAGTTTGGAGTATCCACCCTTTTTGGAGTCTCTGGAGGGTGCTAGAGGGCATACCTTCTGGGGATTCCCTCGTTTTGCTGGGAGACTTCAATGCTCCGTGGGCAATGACAGTGAGACCTGGAAGGGCGTGATTGGGAGGAATGGCCCCGAGCTGAACCCGAGCGGTGTTTTGTTATTGGACTTCTGTGCTCGTCACGGATTGTCCATAACGAACACCATGTTCAAGCATAAGGGTGTTCATATGTGCACTTGGCACCAGGACACCCTAGGCCTCAGGTCGATGATCGACTTTGTGGTCGTGTCGCCGGACTTGCGCCATATGTCTTGGACACTCGGGTGAAGAGGGGGGCGGAGCTGTCAACTGATCACCACCTGGTGGTGAGTTGGCTTCGATGGTGGGGAAGATGCGGTCAGACCTGGTAGGCCCAAACGTGTTGTGAGGGTCTGCTGGGAACGGCTGGCAGAGTCCCCTGTCAGAAGTAGCTTCAACTCCCACCTCCGGCAGAACTTCAACCCGTCCCGAGGGAGGTGGGGACATTGAGTCGAATGGGCCATGTTCCGTGCCTCTATTGTTGAGGCGGCTGACCGAGCTGTGGCCGCAAGGTGGTGGTGCCTGTCGTGGCGGCAATCCCGAACCCGTTGGTGGACACCGCGGTGAGGGATGCCGTCAAGCTGAAGAAGGAGTCCTATAGGACTTTTTTGTCCTGTGGGTCTCTGGAGGCAGCTGATAGGTACCGGCAGGCCAAGCGAGCGGCCGGTTGTTGCTGAGGCAAAACTTCGGGCATGGGAGGAGTTTGAGAGGCCATGGAGAAGCGACTTTCGGACGGCCGAGGAGATTCTGGTCCACCGTCCGGCGTCTCAGGAGGGAAGCAGTGCAGTGTCAACACCGTATATGGTGGGGATGGTGCGCTGCTGACCTCGACTTCGGGGTTGTGGGTCGGTGGGAGGAGTACTTCAAGACCTCCTCAATCCCACTAACATGCCTTCCAATGAGGAAGCAGAGCCTGGGGACTCTGAGGTGGGCTCTCCCATCTCTGGGACTGAAGTCACCGAGGTGGTCAAAAACTCCTTGGTGGCAGGGCCCGGGGTGGATGAGATCGCCGGAGTTCCTTAAGGCTCTGGATGTTGTAGGACTGTCTTGGTTGACACGTCTCTGCAACATCGCATGGACATCGGGACAGTGCCTCTGGATTGGCAGACCGGGGTGGTGGTCCCCTCTTTAAAAAGGGGGACCGGAGGGTGTGTTCCAACTATAGAGGGATCACACTCCTCAGCCTCCCTGGAAAAGTCTATTCGGGGGTTCTGGAGAGGAGGGTCCGTCGGATAGTCGAACCTCGGATTCAGGAGGAACAGTGTGGTTTTCGTCCTGGTCGCGGAACAGTGGACCAGCTCTTCACCCTTAGCAGAGTCCTGGAGGGTGCATGGGAGTTTGCCCACCGGTCTACATGTGTTTTGTGGACTTGGAAAAGGCATTCGACCGTGTCCCTCGGGAATCCTGTGGGGGTGCTCGGGAGTATGGGGTACGGACCCCTGATAAGAGCTGTTCGGTCTCTGTACAACGGTGTCAGAGCTTGGTCCGCATTGCCGGCAGTAAGTCGAGCCCGTTTCCAGTGAGAGTTGGACTCCGCCAGGGCTGCCCTTTGTCACCATTCTGTTCATAACTTTTATGGACAGAATTTCTAGGCGCAGCCAGGGTGTTGAAGGGGTCCGGTTTGGTGGACTCAGGATTGGGTCACTGCTTTTTGCAGATGATGTTGTCCTGTTTGCTTCATCAGGCCGTGATCTTCAGCTCTCTGGATCGGTTCGCAGCTGAGTGTGAAGCGGCTGGGATGAGAATCAGCACCTCCAAATCCGAGAGCATGGTCCTCAGCCGGAAAAGGGTGGAGTGCCCTCTCAGGGTTGGGGGAGAGATCCTGCCCCAAGTGGAGGAGTTCAAGTATCTCGGGGTCTTGTTCACGAGTGAGGGAAGAATGGAGCGTGAGATCGACAGGCGGATCGGTGCGGCATCCGCAGTGATGCGGGCTCTGCATCGGTCTGTCGTGGTGAAAAAGGAGCTGAGCCGTAAGGCAAAGCTCTCAATTTACCAGTCGATCTACGCTCCTACCCTCACCTATGGTCATGAGCTATGGGTAGTGACCGAAAGAACCAGATCACGAATACAAGCAGCTGAAATGAGTTTCCTCCGCAGGGTGTCTGGGCTTTCCCTTAAAGATAGGGTGAGAAGCTCAGTCATCCGGGAGGGGCTCAGAGTAGAGCAGCTGCTCCTCCGCATCGAGAGGAGTCAGATGAGGTGGCTCGGGCATCTGATCAGGATGCCTCCTGGATGCCTCCCTGGTGAGATGTTCCGGGCACGTCCAACTGGGAGAAGGCCCCGGGGAAGACCCAGGACACGCTGGAGGGACTATGTCTCCCGGCTGGCCTGGGAAGCTTTGGGATTCTCCGGAAGAGCTGGAAGAAGTGGCCGGGGAGAGGGAAGTCTGGGCCTCTCTGCTTAAGCTGCTGCCCCCGCGACCCGGCCTCGGATAAGCGGAAGAGGATGGATGGATGGATTTCCATTTATATTTCTGTTTCTATTTTTGGAGGCTATATTGAATTCTTTCTTTTGCAGAGATGTGGAAGATGAGGCGATAGTAAACCGTGTGAAGGCTTCCTTGGGATTTCTAGCAGTGGATCACCATTGACTTCTTTGATTTTCCATACATGAGACAACATAAATGCTTGAAAGAACATTTGTAACATCTCCACATCTCCTCTGCTCATTGGTAGGGCACAATAACTTTTGAAAAATCAAAATAGGAAAATAATGTGCTTAAGGATTATGAGTTATGCGATAAACTGACTTTAGGCCACATGAAGGAAATCTGATTTCTGATAAGCAACATTAAAGTTTGAGTTTGCTCTCAGTTTCGCCACAGTTTGTATAACTCAGAGTAGCCATACATTCAATCCATAAGTCGCTTATAGGCACATAGGTAGAGTTTAAGAGGGGCTGGCCCCCCAACGGATGCATTAAGTTACTACAATAAATCTCCAATAATGGGTTGTTTAATTCCTCATTTTTTTGTTTCTCAAGACTACAGCTAATGTAAATATTTTAATAATCAATGAAAATAGTAATTAAATTTATTGTATCTGTAACCTAACCTTAAAATAGAGAAACATTTGTACTCTATTAATTATAGATTAGTTTACTATTTCAAACTTAGCTACAGAAAGTTCACTTCAACTTGTATATTTTGTACACAGTATCTCAGTATTTTCCTCTTTTACATGTCAGACTGCCACTCTTGTCAGCAAACATTATAGATAAAACATTAAAAATACTCCAACTTTCTAACAATTCATCCATTCTCTGAACCCACTCATCCAGCGCAGGAGTGCTTGTAAGCCATCCCAGCAAGCATCGGGAAGAAAATAGGAACAATCTCACTGTAGGGTAAACACACACACACGCATCAATGGCCAATTTAGCATCAACAACCCACACAACCTGCATGTCTTTCAAAACAGGTATGCCATGCATACATTTCATAACTTGTTTAAAAATAATTATTTTGCTATAAGTGGAGAAACAAACTAAAAAAATGAATAAAAAAAGTTTTCTGTCATGTCAACATTGTTAACACAACTTGTCTATTTTTTCATAATTTTAGTTATTGTTAGATTTACATCATACTCTAAATTTGTACTACCAACAATTTGTAATATGTGACTTGGGTTAGGATGTTAATATAGCAGTACAGTTACAACTCTACAATAATGCAGTTATGCTTTATGGTTCGCCTAGCACCACCCCAGGCCTAAATGTGCTGATCTGATGTGGAGCTCTTGGTTCCCAGTACCTGTTTTGTGCCGAATGGAACACCAGGGACCACTCGCACACACACAGACTCACTTACTTTAGACCTACCAATTAATCTAACACGAACATCTTTGGGATGTGAGATGAAAATCTCAAGAAGAACATACAATCCTCACACAGACAAAGGCCAATGAGTAATTCTGACTGAGGACTCAGGAGCTGTGGGACACTAACAACTTCATCCCCTTTCCAATTATAAAAAGAATTTGAATAGTTTTTTGAAGGTGTAATAATTGAGTAAAATAAGAAGCTGAATGATATCTAAGACGTTCACTTTCGTTGTTATTCAAAACAACTTATCGAACCGAGTAAACATTTTACGGTTTAAAACACCTCATGTGTATTTACAGCACTTACATCAATAGCTTTTTTCCAGGTCTATGTTGATATTGCAGCATCAGTTCAGCTTTTAGCTGATTACCTGGCCACAAACATCCTCTGACTTTTTGAAATCAATACTTGTGTTCATTGGAAGCAAAGCCATTCAGAGCTTTTTTTGGACCATTTGCCCTTTCAGTCATGAGGATTAAGTTGTTTCCACATTAAAGGTTCTCCTAGTCACCACCATCTGTTCATGTTGTTTCGCATCCTGGGCCCCTGACATCTCCTGTCTTCTCTGTTTCTAACCAATAGAGATAGTGTTTGAACGATTCCTTATCATCTTTAACATCATTGGCTGTGTGAACTATGCCATTGACCCTGATGGAAAGACAATCTAGAAAGTAATACTACAAAGAATAAGAACTTACCAGTCCATTAAGAAATTCAAAAAGTGGAAAACAGAAAAAGGCCAAGCTGACACGAGCCAAGATTTCTAGCCAGTATTCTCTTCTGTTATGATTTTCATGTTTTGGATGTGTAGTAATATCACTTTTATCTTGTGGTTTACAATCTTTTTTTGCAATCATTTGTTTTATTTAACAAACTCAAAAATAAGTCGATATTTCAAAATATGTAATAATCAACGTGTGAAATAGACTCACATAGCTTATTTAGTGCCAGACTGGACGTAACATGTAAACCTGGCGATAAAATTTCAAATCAGGTAATGACACTCCCGCAATACATCTACATTATGTTTCAATCTGTGCCTTCTGCCATCCGAGATAAAATTAGGCGACAAAGAACAAACATTAAACTTTATTTTGAAAATCGTTTTTCATTTGGGTTGGCCATTTTGGTTTCATTTTGGGTAGTGAGGGCAGTTGAACTGTTTTGGCAATGAAGCATCATTACTGCTGTTCAGATTCTTCTGGCTACAGGATACCACAACAAAACCCAAATGCAAAATGAGGCCTCCACCTCTAAAATGAAGCCTCAAGCTTTCCTGCTTGCAGAATCCTAAAGCAACATGCAAAAGTGAGCCCTTGCCTTCCAAATCTAGCTTCATGCTTCTCTGAGGCCTATTCTCCCAGATTTGCCTTTCCCTGAAACATCATGTGAATTTCTCCTTGGGATTAATAAAGTATCTATCTATCTATCTATCTATCTATCTATCTATCTATCTATCTATCTATCTATCTATCTATCTATCTATCAGACACAAAATGGGGAAGGTCCGGACTCAAAACAATCCTTAATAATCTTAAGGAGATATTCAAAAAGGCGGAAGGAAGAAATCAAACAAGCCTGTGGTCCAAAAATAACCCAACAATGAATTTGAAAAATGTGAAATTTTATTAACAACATATTGTAACCACAAGGGGACATGAGAGAGCCCTAAACCACAGAAACAGCAATACAGAATACAATATATGAATAAAATAAAGGACTTTTATTCCTTCTAAAGCACCTTTCCACAGACCACTTTCCAAATATCCATCACAAATACAATTACAATCACCATAAATCAATGAATCTTCCTCCTTCCGTCCTCCAGTTGAGTCTTGCCCATTACCACCCAACTCTGACTCATTTAAGTAAGGCAGCAGGCTTCCTTTTAAACCAGACCCAGGAACTGCTTCTGGTCTCCTGTGAAGGTCATTCAGAGCATTTCCAGGTTGTGTGGAAATCAGGGCAGGCCTCACTTTGCAGCTCTCACTATTGGTCCCTAAAGTCCCTGACAGGGCTGCATTTCTGCACTCTATCTCCCATGTCACCCTGCAGGTGTCGTGTTCGGTTTGAGATTGGAGGGATACTGCCACTTGGCATGTGAGGAAATGATCTGCTCCCAGTGAGTCTGTTCACTTGTTCCTTCTATTATGGCCTCCTGGCCAGGTATGAATCCTTCATTTATCTGCCCTTCCTCTGTGGCACTTACAATATATTTAGAAAGTTCAAAAAAGCAATGCAGAGCAAACAAAAACAGTCCAAAAACCAGCCATTAAAATCCACAAAACAGAAATCAAAATACTTACATGGAAGATGTTTACAATACAAATCTCAATGCTGTTCTGGAGAACCTATAGGTTGGCCCTTGCACTTGAGAGTTCCAAAGCATATAGTCCTGAAAATCCCCACCATTTGACCATCAAAACCCAGCCAGTAACAATGGCAAATAAGAATCTTCTGTTATAAAAATATTTATTCTTCACAAGAAAAATACTATGTAACACTGAGAAGCTGCAAAGAGCACAAAAGGCATTCGATGTGTGTTCAAACGGAGTCCCAAACAGAAATCCCTAGGAAAACATAGCAGTAAGTCACAAACAAAACAGAAACTGTGGGAGATCCTTCAGATTTATAGGGCAGAATTCTGGCAGTAACCATGTACACAGAGAAAAAAAGAAAAATAAAGAAGGATGCACATAATCTAACATTTACACAACCATAACACACTTGTTATACTTTTTAGGAATCTAAATTAAATGTATAATGTATACAGCAGAGATAAATTGGTAGATATTGACACAAAAGAAGGTACCCTATGTGAGAACACTGAATACCAAGAAAGAAAAAAACAAGGAGGTAAAAACAACCATAAAAAATGGCTTCTTTTTAAAAAATAAAGCACACAAGGAATGATGACCAAACTGCAAGCAGAAAGATGCAAAAATCAGTCAATGGAAAACCACATCGAGATGCTGCCTGTATGGACCCAGATGTTGATCTCCTGTCTACCAGTTAAGATGCTGTTCTACATTAGGTGGATAGAAAGTCACAGTGCTCAAAAGAAGAGTCTGAGGCTTGAAAGTCCTGCCATCTTCTTGTTCAGGCTACTGTAGATTTTAGTCAATTGACATGTCTGCATACTGGATGTACAGCAGCTGGAACAAGAGCAGATTTCCTCAGTCAGGAAGAACCCCATTAAACGTCTGAATTAATAATCACCTCACCCTTTTCAGGTAACTGTGCAAAACATGATTTACACCAAACTCAGCAAACACACACACAGTGAACCCATGTTGGCAGACCATAGGCAGTGTGGGCTTAGGAAAACCCAATTAAACACTGCATTGGTCCAATGTAGGGGCTTCTACAAGTGGGCCCTTAGCAAAGTTTCCCATAGTGGCCCAATATGGGTTAATGGCTTGCAGAACAAGCTCAGTAAGGCTCTCCTTGGCCCAGTGATGATGTGTTACACATTACTTTAACATGGCTTTCTCCTAACTTCACTTTAACTTAATCCTGATACTTTGTATGTTCAAATCATCATAATAACTATTCATGGTGGCTCTAAAATCTGTCCTGACCCCAACTCTCTCTTCTGTTTCTTTTTCCAGTTTCTTTGTGGTGGCCTGCACCTCCACTACCTACTCAAAGCATCATGATGCACCAACATTGATGGACTGAAAGCCAGAAGTCTACGTGACCATCATCTTCAAGTCCTTCCGTGTGAACCCTAAATCCAAAGAGGACTGTTTCATTTATGTTAGGTAGAATACCCAGAGGGGACTGGACGGTCTCATGGTCTGGAATCCCTGCAGATTTTATTTTTTTTTCTCCAGCCTCTGGAGTTTTTTTTTGTTTTTTCTGTCCACCCTGGCCATCGGACCTTACTCTTATTCTATGTTAATTAATGTCGACTTTTTTTTTTTTTTATTGTGTCTTCTATTTTTCTATTCTTCATTTTGTAAAGCACTTTGAACTACATTTTTTTTTGTATGAAAATGTGCTATATAAATACATGTTGTTGTTGTTGTTGTTGTTGTTGTTGCAGAGAACTGTCATTTTCAGTGGATTTTAGATTTTGATTGTCAAAGTATAAATAACAATTTGAACAACTTTAAAATGTATAATTTTTTATATTGGCTAAAAATTGCACAGTTTTTAATATATTATTGATAATGTTTTCTTGTTCAGGGTTTTAACTCTACTCTACAGTCTACCTTTCCAGTTTTGTCCTCTGCACATTTCCCCAACGTCTTCAGCCTTTTTTTTCATCTCCTGGTGACCATTGTATTCACCTTTCCCAATCATATCTCATGGCTACCACAATCTGTAATGTCATCCTGCATAAATATGGCGATGTGTGATGTGGAAGATTCTCCTCGGTGAATATTCTTTGCAATAAAAATACCTTCTTAGTGACAGTTAGCTTTTTTTCTAGTGTGAGAAATCCTCAATCCTCAACTTTCTTCTTCTTTGATTTGGAGTTTCCTCTTGATTTTTAGTTTTGTCATTTCCATTGTCCTGCATTTTTAGTTTTGACCTCAGAACGTTCCCCACCATCCTCCTTTCAATTCATCTCCTGGGGCCTCATGTATAAACGGTGCGTACGCACAGAAATGTTGCGTAAGAACTTTTCCACGTTCAAATCGTGATGTATAAAACCTACACTTGGCGTAAAGCCACTCACTTTTCCACGGTACCTCATACCTTGTCGTACGCAAGTTCTTCGCTCGGTTTTGCAGACTGGCGGCACCCAGCGTCAAAGCAGTGCTACTGTTCCTGTGTAGTTACTTCTTATTTTCCTGACGCAGCTTTATAAATACACTGAAACTAACCGCATATTGTTTATTAGTGTAATGCATCTGATTGTAATTAACTTGTAACAATATAATGGTCCAGAGATTAGCCATAGTATTCCAAATACCATAACTTCTTTAGCGTTGTTACTCTAACTGCACCTTCTTCTTCTTCTTCTTTCAGCCGCTCCCGTTAGGAGTTACCACAGCGGATCATCTTTTTCCATATTACTCTCAATGCACCACTCGGAGTATTTATATCACTGTATCTAAGTGTGAATCACAGCAGCAGCTGATTGGAAAGAGAATTATCGATATACGGCATTAAGGACACGCTGTCTCAGCCTCGGCAAAACGTTTTAAAGCCTTTCCTGTACAGACCTCGCGGTTCAGAAACAGTTTCATCCCAAGAACTTTAAACGCACTCAATTAATTGCTCCTTGTAGAACTGTATGTACTTATAAGTACAATCACCCCACTGTAAACTTGCACTACAGTTATAATATCGCACAACCTGAGCCACTTTATAAAGTGCGTATTTACATATGATGACGATATTATTTTTTAGATGAAGTGCAGCAAAATATGTTTATTATATTATACAGATAAAACTTTAACTTCATTCAAATCTATACTAATAAAAGGCAAAGCCCTCACTCACTCACTCACTCATTCACTCACTCACTGACTCATCACTAATTCTCCAACTTCCCGTGTGGGTGGAAGGCTGAAATTTGGCAGGTTCATTCCTTACAGCTTCCTTACAAAAGCTGGGCAGGTTTTATATCGAAATTCTACGCGTAATGGTCATAACTGGAAGCAGTTTTCTCCATTTACTGTAATGGAGATGAGCTTCAACGCCGTGGGGGCGGAGTTTCGTGTGACATCATCACGCCTCCCACGTAATCACGCAGTACATAGAAAACCAGGAAGACCTCAAAAAAGCGCTGAAGAAAACATGCATTATATAATTGAGAAGGCAGCGAAACAATAAGAAGCAAGCGAGTGACATATACAACCATATTCATGAGTTCTGCTACTTCGGAAACAAAGCACGATGTAAACCTACACTTTAAATTAAGTTCATAGACAGGCTGCCGCTGGCGTTTGTAATTTAGTGCCTGCCCATATAAGGCCGTCCGTCAGCGGCAATCCAATAGCAAACTGCCACTAAATATTCACGGGTGAAGGACTGTGCTTATGGAGAGGAAGATGAGATGGTCAGGGTGGTGTTTGACACAAACTCAGCGAAACTGCGAGAGAAAGTTTTAAGTGCCAGGACTAAGGTAACATTAAATACAGCCATGGACATAGCACGAGATGGCACCAGCACAGCTGGGAACCTTCGATGCATGTACACCGAGCGGCTCACGTGAACTGACGCAGTGCACAGATAAAAGCAACAGTTCCAAAGAGCTGAACAAAACCAATTACACAATTGAAAAGGCAGCAAAAATATGAAGCGCCTGATAAGCATATTCATAAATCCAGCTACTGCGGAAACAAAGCACACGGTGGAAAAAGTCAATGTCCCGCTAAAGGAAGACAGTGTAAAAAACCGTGCATGCAGTGTGTCAGGTCTCAGATAAAGAAGAAGACGAGCTGTTTATTGATGCAGTAAGAAACGAATCGATGAATGAAACCTGTCATCTTTACAACGATTGACAAACACGGAATGTAACTTGAACACAACACATCCTACAAATACGAACCTGATTGAAAGAAATAATGATAATCAAATCCTTGATGACAGCAACACTCAGTAACACTCACAAAACAAATACTGTATATTGACAGTCATGTTACGTTATTTTTAAAATGTTCCCTTTTCTTTTCTAGCTTTTTAACACACTACTTCTCGCTGCGATACGCTGGTATATATATATGTATATATATATCCCGATCTACATACTCGAATAATGGATACTTTATTCGCCATCAATGATTGTTTTGGTAAAGCCATACTCAGTGTATTCATTAGATGAACGGTAAAAAGTAAGAGCGAGGGAGGATGCAGGCTGTAGTAGCGTCAACTCTATCTGAATTGCGATCACATTTGAAAAAATATATCTTTTCAAGTTCTATTTAGTCCATATGTGTCAAACTCAAGGGCCACGGCCACATCCGCCCGGCGTGTAATTATATCCGCCCGAGATCATTTTATATACTGTATTATTGTTATTAATGGCCCGGTATATGAAGCGCTGGTAACACAATAAACTACAGATCCCATAATGCAGCGCTTCAGCTGCCTTGCCGAACACTTACCGTTAATCAAGTCTAGCTTATGATGCTGCAAGTTATTGCGAAGCTAGCTCACACGATGCTGAAGAGAAAAGTTGATTCTGAAAATAGAGCCTTTAAAACCGATGGGAGGCTGAGTATATGTTTACTGAACCCGTGTGTCTCATTTGTGGAGCTAATGTGGCTGTAATTACAGAATTTAATCTAAGACGGCACTATGAGACAAAACATCAGGGTAACCTGAATGCAATGCAGAAGATACAGAAAGCAGAAGAATTAAATAAGAATCTGACACTTCAGCGGACGTTTTACCGTGCACAATCACAAAGTGATTTCAAGTGAAGCTGCTTTTATGGGAGACACAAATGCACTTGCCCCACTTTCCCTGTTGCCAAGTAATGTTAAACCAAGTCGTCACTACGGTGTTCCCAAATACGCACTTTGCTGATAAACTGAGCGCACTGAGTTTGCACGGCGCTTTGGTGACTTTGAAGAACAAAAAGTCCGTCTACATGCGGCTCGAACCTTGTGCATGTTTGGTAGCACATATCTGTGTGAGAAGCTCTTCTCAGTGATAAAGACTAACAAAACAGCACACAGGAGTCGCCTCACTGATGAGCACCTGCAATCCATCCTGAGAATCTCCACAACACAGAACCTCACACCAAACAGAAACGAACCTGTGCCAAAAAGATGCCAGGCGTCCAGCTCTAAAATGACATATGAGCAAAGACAACTGAATGATTTGATTTGTTATTGCTGAAAGGAACACATTTTATTTATATTTCCAGGTTTTGTTATGCAGCATGTTCATATTTGAATTTGTATAATTTTGACAGGATATATTTTTATGGAGAGCAAAATCTTTTGGGATATTTAAAATCTAAGTTTATTTTTTATATAAAATTACATAAGAGTAAAGAAATTTGAATGTTTGTTCTTTTAATGTTTACTTTATTTCTAACTTGTATAATTTAGACAGGATATATTTTTATGGAGAGCAAAATATTATAAGTTGTTTAAGGTTTGAGTTGATTTATTCAGGAATAATATTCCTGTCTGTTTTTACCATTCCTACCAAAGATATTTCTGTCGACTAAATAAAAATTCCTTCTATTTAAAATTTAAATAGAACTTGAACAAATACGATAGTTCATAATATCCACGCAGACTTGCACGTAAGAGCGGAGTTATCCTTTTAACAAGCAGCGTATTGCACTGATACTGAAATAGCTGTGTGTGTATATATGTAGATATGTATGTATATGTATATATATGTTTATATATGTGTGTGTGTATATATATGTGTATATATGTATGTATATATGTGTATATGTATAGATATGTATATATATATGTTTATGTGTGTGTGTGTAAATATATATATATGACAACAACACTCATCACTCACAACAGTGACAAAACAATTACATTGACAATCATGTTACGTTATTTTCAAAATGTTTCCTTTTCTTTTTCATTGCTTCTTTAACACACTACTTCTCCGCTGCGAAGCGCGGGTATTTTGCTAGTAATCTATATTCTTCACTGGGACTGGCGTGAAGGATAGAATAATTAAACAAGTACTACGAAGATATTTCAATGTTCCTTAAACGTTTTGAAGAATTGGCGCTCTAAGCTTACAGATGGCTTAACGTCTATTACAGAGCTGATTGTGTGGCGATCAGTTACTTGGAGAAAGAAAAGCAAGGACTGTAGGGGCAGCCACACCAATATATATTGAATATAGAAAGAGAAAATAACGACACAGCTAAAAACGCAGTGGCCGTTTTAAGAAGCAAGTAGTGATTCACACACATAGAGCACATAGAAGATCACATACAAAACAAAGCATTTAACGTGCTACTTTAATTACGATGTGATTTGAGAAACTGGTTAATTAAATGATTTTAAAAGGAAGTTTATGATGTTCTACTTTTATGACAAAATAAACTACATGATTAAAGTGGAAATTTCGAGAATGAAGTTAACATTTCGTGCTTTTTCCCACTGCGTGCCCTTTTTTTTTCTCTGTACCCTAATATGACACTCAGACGGTGGGCTACAACTCGCCTTTTCACGGCGACTTTGATATCTGACAAGTTCTTTTTTATTTCCGGCACTGTGCGACTTTGTGAATGTGAGCTTTCAAATTTCTCCAACACGTTATGTCACTCAATCAACTTCATTTTGTTGATTATCCCACGGTTTATTTGAACAAATAGTATGTTTTTCCTTTGCCTCCACTTGGTATTCGCTGAAATTCTTATATATTCCCCCGTGCTTTTCCCATTGTCTTTTCCCAGAAGGCTGAGCTTAAGGGCGATTTATATTGATCTGCATATTCAAAGAGGTGTAATTCTGGGAGGAGTTGGGGTGGGACAGAAGGCGCGTGCACGAGCGTTAGTTTTCACGCTGACCGGGATTTATGTAGCAGAAGAACACAGAAGTTGGAGTACACACAGATTTATGCATGTGGATTTTTCTGTGCGTAAGCACATTTCGGCTTTTGTGCTTATGTCATGTTATAGTGCGAATTCTACGCACGGCGTTATGCATGAGGCCCCTGGTGATTTACTTCACAATAACATCTGGCACCCTCCACTATTTTTTTCAATAGTATTAAAGATTGAATGTTTATACACAGAAGGCCCAGACTTCAAAAAAGCTTTCCAAGTCAAGCAGCACCTTGTTTATTGGCTCAGCTCCGGCAGGCAGTACTTTATCGGCGGGTTTTTACTTTTCTGAAGGGTTGCTTGGTTTATTGTGTAGGCAGCAGCCTAAAAGCTTATCACTGCTCGGTCACCACTGGAAATGGAATTCTCCATATAAAATAAATAGTGTTAGAACTGTTTGACAATGCAGATTACGTTTCCATTTAGCCATCTGTGCCCTAGATTCTAGTTCTAAGAACAATAATTAGCTTTTCTGCCTTTTTTTTCTCCTGATTTGATTTGATTTAAGAAACATTCTGCATATGTTGTTTCAGCAGTAAACTGAGAGATAAGTATGCAAAAATCAGCCTAGCAACAAAGGCTTGGCTTCAGCCTCGGCTGAACAATGACTGAGTGCTGCCTCAAGTGTAGCCGCTTTTATCTGACAGATGCCGTCTTGCGCTCGACTTACACGTGTGTTCGATGAGGCCTGTAAATGAGAGGAGAGTACCGGTGCTGAGGACTACTGTTGGATTTTTCTCAGGCTCTTTCTCTGCTCAAACATATCACATTTTAAAGACTGAAAGAGGCTTAGGTCTCTCCAGGTAACTACCTTTCATAATGAATGTAATCTTTGGCAAGAAGATAGGAGTACTTGTTTGCCCATGACAATGACACAACAGAGAAATTTGTCACTGTGACATTATAACGCCTTTCTTGGCTTTGGACTGAAGAAGATCTTCATATATACAGTAAGTGTTAATATTGTCATCTGAAATGAGTGCTATGTAGTCCTGTGGCACACTGACTGGGCTAATTCCTCTTTCTATTGACATTCTGTTTCTTCTTATGCTTGCACTAGTGGTGAAGTTCCACTTTGGACATCTTCCTATCCTATAATCAGCATGCTCCAAAATTTCCAGAAATGATTCAATGTTTTCTCAAAGAACTGATCCAGTTCAACAATACAGAAGTGGCTCTTGATCGATCTTCTGCAAATATCTCCCCCCTCAATCCCAGCCTTACGATACTTGAAGACTGGACTTCTGTGCTGACTTATGGAAAGGGGAAGCTATATATCATTCCAGCTGCCTTTTTTCTACTAGCTTTGCTTCTGGCCAGTCCCATCATCCTGCTGGCTATCTTCTCCAACCACAGTTTGTATCAGGAAACAAGGTACAGACTACTCGCCAATACTTTGATCAGCGACTTGATTTACTCTGTGGTCAATCTAATCATCACAGCCACCAATATCGCCCCATTTCTGTTTCCAAAAATAATGTGTCAGATTCTGTTGGGCTTCCTGACCATGACATACTACAATGGTGTTTTGAACATAACAGCAATGGTGGTCGATCTCTATTTGGCAGTAAACTGGCCCCTGCATTATAATTCCCTTCTACCCCCGAGACGAGCCATTAAGATGATACTCTGTATATGGGGACTGTCAGCCTTGACCCCGATTGTGACCTACATAATTATGTCAGCCAAGGAGGATTTAATGTGTGCCGTACCAGTCTGCGTTATTGACATGATCTTCTTCCTCCACCAAACAGATCAAACTCTCGGACAGTTCAACTACTTTGGTTTGGTGATCATGTTTTGCTCTTGTTTTGTGGTTATTGTGAGCTGTTACTATACTTTGTATTGGAGAACTCGTCATTCAGGGATATGGAATGGAATATCCTCGAGGGGCAGGCAGACCTTCTTAATTCACTCACTCCTGTTTGTTTTTTATCTGTTCCCAGTTATAATTCTAATTACTGAAAAAATTCTTCTCGCCAAAAAAATAATGAATTTCTTCTCATTGATATATGTCACTATGACAATGTCTAATATTGTTATGATGTTACCAAAAGCCTTAACCCCATATTTGTATGGCTTGAGATACCGGGATTTGGCGGCCACTATTAAATGTCTGATTAAATGGAAAACTAAGATTAATCCAACAAGCTGAATATATTTCTATTGATATTGAACACGTTAAAAACATTACATGTTATGAACAGTATGTATGAATATGTGAAGCATATAGAGTATAAACAATGAATGTCTTTGAATTGTTCTGAGGTGAGCACTAAACAAGTTATAGTCGAAAACAAGCCACACTTGGCATACTTTACTCTGACTTTGTGAGAAGTTACAATCAGCTTGGATGGAGGTGACTTGAATCATAGACCAAGCAGCAATTTTTGAGGATTTGTCACAAATAAAATATATAACATCATTTAGAAAAATATAGTCACTGTCTGCTGCCTGATCCAATAGAGCAGCAGTTCTCAAACTGTGGAGCGATGAAACTGTACAAGGGGGGCATTGAATAAATGAACATCAAAATTAATTTTTTACATTTTTATTTCAAATTTTAAGTTTGCAAGCATATAATCACAACGAATGCATTATAACAAAAATTAAAATAAAACATGTCTAAGGCATAGATCTAATGACTAATATGTGCCTGCTTTAAAGTACACATCCTGTCCAGGATTGGTTTGATATTCGAGATAGACACTCTGAGCTCCTTTTCTATTTGAAGTTTGTTTCTACGATGAGCAGCACCGCTGCTGCTGCTTTTATAGTCGCGTATTTTCAATCCAGAAAGTTCGAGACGTTTCGGTATGAGTTGCGAACATTCGGGTGACAGTAGAGGAGGTGATAATGTGGCGTGACTGCACCACATTGGCAAAGTAGCCAATATTACCAAACTGAGTTGAATAATTTACTGTGTATGAATACAACTAACAGCGGTATAATATTTGTCAGATGAAAATATGTCCTCGTTTACGAGATTTTTAAAAATTAAAACATATTAATAATTAAAAAACAAATTCAATAAAAATAAATAATTTATTCTTTGTTTTTGGGATTGAAATTTCTACCAAAAACCACACAAGGCATTTTAACAGTTATTAAAGCACTTTAAAAAAAATAAATTGCAAATATTTCATTCAAGTTAGCCGAACACATGCAAAACTTATGGAAGTAAAAATGATAGGATGCTGCGACACCGCACGAGTATCATACCTTTGTTAATTGTATCATGGGTTATTCTCATCTATCTTATATTATGCAGGGGGCGCAGAATTATTCCAGGTAGAAAAGGGGGGGTGCGAAATACGATAGTTTTAGAACTGCTGCAATAGAGGAAGCATCACACATGGCAAATGACAAGCACGCTCATTGTAAAGGACACATGATGCTTCAGCAGGGCAGGAATCACTGTGTTTGCGTGACTTTTATTTTGATAAGTTATTGGGTGTCTTTGGTTTACATAATTAATTGTGCAGTTTTTGCTGGGAATAGGAAACAACAACATTTATTTATATAGCACATTTTCATACAAAAAAAATGTAGCTCAAAGTACTTTACAAAATGAAGAATAGAAAAATAAAAGACACAGTAAGAAAATAAAATAAGTCAACATTAATTAACATAGAATAAGTAAGGTCCGATGGCCAGGGTGGACAGAAAAAACAAAAAAAAACTCCAGACGGCTGGAGAAAAAAAAAAAGGATTCCAGACCATTAGACTGCCCAGTCCCTTCTGGGCAATCTACCTAACAGAAATGAAACAGTCCTGTTTGTAGTTAGGGTTCTCACAGAAGGAAAGGAAAATGGCGACATATGTGGTTAACAAACAAGTACCTAGCTGAAAAGTGAACAAGGTATTCATTTCTCTGTGTTATATGTAAAACAAAAGTTACCAATGTTTATGGTAAGTTATTTACATGCTTTTTATTTTTTGAAACGGTAATAAAAATTCATAAGCCATCAGTCTGAGAATTGACCCTCATTCAGCCAGGGTCACAACAGTAAGGCGAAGTACAAAATAAAAAGCATGTAAATAACTTAACATAAACATTTGTAACTTTTGTTTTACATATAACACTGAGAAATGAATACCTTGTTCACTTTCAGTGAAGTGCTTGTTTGTTAACCCCATATGTCGCCATTTTCCTTTCCTATTCCTGGCAAAAACTGCACAATTAATTATTTAAACCAAAGACACTCAATAACTTATCAAAATAAAAGTCACATAAATGCTGTGATTCAAGCCCTGCTGAAGCACCATGTGTCCTTTACACTCATTTATAGAAGCACAGAAGGCCACATCATTTATTTTTATGTAAAACTCATTAAAACATTTGCTAAGGCTTTCAACAGGTTTTGAGGAGTCCATACTTGTGGACTTACTTTAAATGGAGATGTTACCATTTTTCTTACATCCCTGTTCCTTTTACTCGTAATTATTACAATTTACTTATCTGTATGACGCGTTTATCAAAGGTGACTTGCAACGGTTGAGATACAATTGGTTATATTTCTTTTGTTTTTCCAATCGGAGTGTAGGCAAGTGACATGACTTGCTCATGGTCACACAGTCTTAGTAGTGGTATGTGAACCTTTAACCTCAGGGTTAACCACTACACCACACTTCTCTGCATTAGAACAGACGCTATAGTGGGACCCCTTGGTTGACCAGCTGGTTAGTGGTACCTTTCCTGGTTAGGAGGCTGTTATAATGGACAGACAGAAGGAGGCAGCTTCCCAGAGCCGTACTACTGGGGTCCTTGGGTGCCACTAAGGGGTGCTCTCTTCTCATAGGGCGGTCCCCTCCTGACCTTGAAGTCTTTCCTGGATGCAGTGTGATAGCACCAGAAGTACTTCCGAGTCTAACATAGAGGAATCTTATAAAGGAAGCAAAGAGTCGGAGTCAGACGAAACTCACCTGGAAATTCTAGTTTAGAAGTTGTTGATTGTGCAAATCTGTATAAGGTCAGTCAGTCAGTCATTGTTCAACCTGCTATATGCTAACACAGGGTCACGGGGTCTGCTGGAGCCAATCCCAGCCAGTATAGGGCGCAAGACAGGAACAAACCCAGGGCAGGGCGCACACACGGGACAATTTAGGATCACCAATGCACCTAACCTGCACCCGGAGGACACGCAATCTCCACATGCAAACTCCACGCAGGGAGGAGCCGGGAAGTGAACCCAGGTCTCCTTACTGCCACCGTGCTGCCCTCTGTTTAAGGTATTTCTGAAAATAAATTCCCTTTCTTGTACCTGGAACTGTGCCTGTGAAGTTGTGTAAAGAGTTTGGCGCTTTGTTAGGGGGTCAATAACATATACAGGTGGAATCCCATTGTAATGAAATTGATGGGACCATAAAAATATTTTATTATAATGGAAATTTCATTTTAATGAATATGGGGAAAATACACTTACTATTGTGACCAGGGTTGCTGGAGATTCACCATCTCTAATGGTAGTAGAGCGAGGACAGCTACGTAACTACTATGCTGCATCTGGTAAACAGTAAATCAAGGGCAAAGCAATTGGTTGTCCTCTGCAGGACGAGGCTTACAGCGTAATGTGCTTGTCGCACAGTGTTAAGAACATTTAACACCGGGCTTTGACCTGCTCTTCTTCACACTGTCTTGGACTGTCACAGCGGTGATTCCTAACCACTAGTGTTCTTCTAATCTGAATAGGGGGTAAAATAGGACAATTGCAGTGTCATGGCTCCTATCTTATGTGCTTGCTGAATAACAGTTCCTATTTTGAATGAAGTCTTGAGATTGTACCTGCCTTCTCTATACAGTAACAAAGTGCCTGTGCCTGTGAACCTGGACTCACCTTTCTGTCTCGCATGCAGCTAACTCTGTGACACAAGCCTGACAGTACCGGTATAAAAAAAATAGTACTTCTTAAAATGAAAATATATTTTATTTGAAAATGAGATGTTAGATGCATTAAGTACTTTAAAAAGTTAATTATACTGAAATTTACATTTCATTTAAACAAGATCCGTTAAACATGACGTTGTATGAATATTTGTCTGGGCCAACAAAAAGTATTGGTTATTCTGAAGATTTTGTTACGGTATTTGCTGTAACAGAATTTGACCTGTATCTTTTCATGGGCAGGTCAATAATGTGTATGTATATAATAGAATTACAGTATTTTAAAACATTTTAGCCTAATAAATAATAAACTAAATTCTTTAATATTATGCAAAAAAAAATATATGGGTGACTTAATTTCCTTACCTTAGCTGATGTCTACGATTCCTGTGTTTAAAATGTGTCAGTGTGTTGGTGTGCATCTGTGCCACCTGATGTGGGGCTAATTATGAAGAAGGTGAGATTTAACATAGCTGGATTCATTTATTTTGGAGTACATGAAAGTAATGACTTGTGTCTTAAGCCAAAGGAACAACTGGAGCTCTGCCAGCTGTCACACCAGATATTACTGGAAGAACATATTGAGAGGCAAAGCATCATCTTGATGTCCACCAAGCTCTAAGAGATCAGTTCAGTTCAGTTCAGTTTGTCTTTGTTAAATTATTTCTCCAACATACAAATCTAGTTTAACACTTTGCCTTACTTGAAGAAGATAATGAGTAATGCCATTATTTAATTATCAGGTCTTTATTCAATACAGGAGCAAAGAGATTACTTTTTTAGTGAAGAAAACATTACCACTTCTCAAAAAGAATATAAGGGTCACTAATTAAACAATTCTTCCATTTCTCTTATATGGAATCGTCATTAGTCTCGGCAAAAACAATCATACCGTTGGAAAAATGATACAGGAGTTGCATTAATCAGACAATAACTGAGGAGGCAAACACATCCTTCTGCTTGCTAAACTCATTATTAAAGTCAGAATAATAAAATGTCAACCATTATTAGCATAAGGCCCCTATGATCTGAAATTGAAGTATGATTAAGCTTTTAAAACAGCATGAAACAAATGGAGCAGTTATGCAGATGAGCAAAATTCAGATGAAACATTAATATGTTTATTTGCAAATATTTTATTAAAACACTGCAATAAATCATAATTAGTCCATCCTGTAATTTCATCCTATTGCCATTTTATTGCACTAGCTGTATAATGTTTTTGTGTTCAGCAGTGTTGGTTGGTGTGGACTTTTATTATGCTTAAATGAGATGAATGGTGTTGTTCTTGTACAACTATGGATGAACAGGACCAGCTAGAAGGTTAAGTGATTCACTAAGGAATAGCCTGTGGTTAATGGAGTTAACTTCCCCGCCTTCAAAAATAGGAACTCCATTACACCCTGTGGGATTTTCCATGTTCTCAACAGATTTTTGTGGGATTTTTCCCTCATTGTTCTCAGGATTTCCTCAATCATCTCAAATATGAGTATATTAGAGTGACTGGCACCTGAGACTTGGCCCCCCAGTGTGTGACTGAGAGTGAGTATGTATGCTCTGTAATGGACGGTTCTGACCTAAGTGTTGAGGCTTCTGAATACGACAAAGTGGAATTGATGAAGAGGATGGACATACCACTCAAAATGTATCAAACTCACAGAATTATATTTCAAATCATTTAAATTTTCCCAAATTAGTTGATTTGCAATAAAATGGGAAGAAAATTTAAACGGCAAATTAAATTGTTCAAATTATTCTTCTTAAAATAATCATCAACATAATTGCCGGGTTGGTTACTACTAAATATTTAATTGGAGGTATAATCTTTCAAAGTATGGAATTGGTACTCATATCTTTTTAAAATTTCACATCCTCTCCTTTTTCATAACCTATTCAGAATACGAGCTTCTGTCGACTATACGCCATATGCCACTTTACAGACATACAGTACAGTAAATCACTTGTCATGGTACGGCCTGGGTTTTGGTTTTGATTTCTTTTGTATTTTGTTGGCCTTCTTACTTTTAATTTAGATTCCTTTTGTTTTTTCTTTGTTAATTTGATATACTCTATAAATCCCAGACAGGAAATGATCTTTTCTCATGATCCTTGGGAACAGCCATTGTAGAGCAGCCTGGAGCAAATTTCAGGTTAAATCCAGAGAGAACATCTTTTTCTGGCCATACTAATTTCTAAGAAGATTTAGACTTGACAACATACAACTGACTTCTTCCCATAACAATCTCTTTGTGAGAACACAAAACATAAGGTTTTACATATTTTCGTGAAATATTATTTGTCATTCCATTTTGTTAAATTATTTACTGCTTCCATAACTTCTGTTAAGTTCTGACTTAAAGGTTAGTGTGCTTTAAGGGTGGTCCAATGATGTTCATAACAAATCAGCTGGCCCTACGCATTGCAATTAGACTTCACCACAGTGTCCAGGCACTTCAGAAGAAGCACTTGCTGCCATTTCTTGTTTGCAGTGGCACTGAATAGGATTTTTTTTTGTTTTTGTTATGCCATTTTGTCTCCTTATACAATTTCTGACTTTCAAGTTTAAAGATTTTGGCTTTGCTTAATTTAGTTTTTGTATTTTTGTACCTTATCTTTTGTAATTGTATATTATTGATACAGTGGCACAGATGTAGGACTGCTGCCTTGCACCAAGGTAAAAAAGGTTCACATCCCAGATCCTCCCTGCGTGGAGTTTGCATGTTCACTCCATGTCTGCAGGTTAGGTGAAGTGGTCATGCTAAATTGTTAGTGTGTGTTTAGTGTGTGGCTCCAAGATCCTCCACAACCCTAGTTTGGATTAAGTGGGTTAGAAAATGGCACTACATATTATTGATATTCTGACACTGCTTGAATTTTGGAATTTCTGTTACTTCTTGGATTTCTTATTGACTTAATAAACTAAATATTTAAAACTTTCACTATGGCCAAGGTTGTGAATTCTGCACCCAGTTGTTGCACATTCTCTCCATATCTTCAGAATAGGCCCCGGAACTCCATGTCTGTGAAATAAATTAATACGTATTGAGAATGTTGCGGCATGCTATGGTATGATTTTAAACCTTTAAAATGGCATCATAGACTCACTTATTACATATATGCTGAGTACGATGAAGTTCTTACTTGCATGTCTTAATCAACATTCAACATAGTGGTGGCTCTAAGACCATGTATCTGTGCCTGTATCGGGTATCCTGTTACAGCCAGTAGGGATCCTGCTCCATTGGGCCCTTGAGTAAGGCCTTTAACTTGAAAATTTTTCAATGGACACTGTACAATGGCCAACCCTGTGCTCTGACCTCCAAAGGTCATGCGAAAAGATAATTTCTCCTTCAGGATTAATTCAATGTATCAAACACGTTGCCACTGTCCATCACCATTATTTGTGAGTATAATAACCTTACCTAAAAACTTGTCTTCCCTACATGAAAAATCTCTGGTTATTTAATATCAGACTTGGATATATTTTGAATAAAACAAATCAATCTGTTTATCTATGTGGTATTGGACATATAAAAAAGGTAATATTCTGAGGACATGCACAGTAGCACACCTCACAGGAAATATGAGTGTGTTTACTCAGTAAATGTCTGTTGAATTATGTGATGCACTTATAGCTAAGAGAAATGGTAACAGCCTGGCATCACAGCTTCTTCATTTGCTCGTTGGATTAGGCTAATTGGAGTATGTCTGCTTTGAAATATGAATCATTTCTAAATGCTTTGCACATGAACTGACCATCCACCTGGTTTTAGAATATGCTTTTGCTCTTGACATATCACAGGATAACTTCTGTAAATTATTTAAACAATGACAACAGTGTGAATTGAGCCTCCCCTGTAGTTTTAAGAGGGCAGCACTACACCCACTGCACCATCATAGTGTTACATAACACATAAGATGCTTCAAAAGATATATAGATTCACAAAAGAAATTTAAATAAAATAGGCGACAAATTGGCGGGTACAAACCAATCCTAAAAATCACTTCCCCCAAGCATATCCTTTGATAGGCTGATCTGTTTATGGGTATACAGTCATGTCTGACTTGTAACAATCATATTCGTAACACGTATATTTACCTTTGAAGGGCATGCATCAGTAAATGTGTACACCGTGCACTCTTTTGTCCAATTATCCCCGAGATCTAGGAGATACTACTAATCTGACTCATCCTCCTTCTTCGAAAGAGCCCTCTTATACTATCACAGATTTCTCGATATCTTAGTCCATAAAGGTAAGGGAAGAAGGCCCTAGGCACCAGCACCAGAAGATTGATATTTATTATATTCATCCACACCCGAATGTCCAGTTCCACAGGGTAATGTTGGAATAAAAAGATCTCAATAGTGAAAACTAAACCAGGGCTAAAATAAAGAAGCAACATGATGGTGTGGGAGAGCAATGTCATTTTAGCTCTTGAATATCGGTTTTGCCAAACTCCTGACATCTTGGTAATAAGGTAGAGCCGAATGTAGCAATAAAAAATCAGCAAAGAGCACAGCATGACCCCTAAAGAGAAATAGACGTGGATGGCAATGACCATTTCTTTTCCCAGGGTTCTGCTGTCTAAGGTTAGCAGCATAAGGCACACTTCCTGTTTCTCCCATTCAATACTGTCCAGCATTTCCAGTGCAATCATAATGGTGACTGGGTAAACAGCAGCTAAAATCCAAATCCCAACCACAATTTTTTTAGCCCTGGAGGAGGGCAGCAGGTTCATATAGTGCAGCGGCCAGCGGACAGCGAGATAGGTGTCCAGCACCATTAATGTAATGGTCAAGATGCCTGTACAGTAGGTTGTTACCTCTACAATAAACAGAGCTTCACAAAGCAACTTCTGCAAATGTAAGCCTGCCATGTTACTGGCTGAAAGCACTAAGTTGAAGATAAGGAACACAATGTCCGCAAAGAGGGCATTCGCCAGGAGAAGATAGCGAGTTTCCTGACGGAGTTTTCTGCTTGAGAGAATGCAAATAAAAATAAGTGGATCAGCCAGCAAAGTAACAAAGATGAAAATGGAAGCAGGGATCATAAAAAGTTCTAAGCGCCAGTAACGTATCATTGGGAGCCACAGCTCTGCGTCTTCAAAGTTCACATCTTTTCTCGATATTCTTAAACCGTCTTCTAAGGATTTGTTGGGTGTAGTGTCACAGGTAATCACAAACGGAGTCCACTGCAGATTGGACATGTTCCATGAAAGGGACGGCATACCTGAAGTTGACGAGTCTTGAAGAAGATCTCAGTGTTCTGTCTTCTCCCTAAAAGCAAGCGAAAATGTGGATCATTCAACTGCTTCTTGTAAGTGGCAACTTACAAGTGGAAAAAATGGTGGCAATGCATTTGCTTGTATGATTTGATAATAACAACCATTACTGCTTATGTTTTATGTGCTTAAACCTCCAAAACTGATTGCTATCTGCTATGGGTAGCAACAGCCATTGCTGTATTATCGTATATATCCGACGCCCACCGTAGCATACAGTGGTTTAAGAATAGGAAAGGAAAACGGTGAGAAAAGAAGAAAGAAATACTTCTTGAAAGACGCAGTTGTGAATAGGTGTTTTGCTGGAGACAATTTGTGTCAAGAAATAACCCACTGATAGGAACAGGCAGTTGCCGGATCCCGGAATAGAGATGATGTTGTACAAAAACCCGTCGACAGAGAAGATGCTGTTGTTCATTTTATAACAAAGGCTTAGGAAACAACCGTTGCAGTATAATGAAAATAGCAAGCAGCGAAACCAACGCCAATGGTCGAGAGAGTACCTTCCTGTAGCAGGCTACGGAAAAGACTCCCAGGCGCACACATGGCTGAAGGGAAAGGTCACGTAGTCAGGCTAAATATAGGGCCGTGACGCGACACCAATGGGGTCATGAGAGAGGAGCGGGGAATGCGGTAGTCCGAATAGGAATCGAGAAAAGCGGCGTG
The DNA here is from genome assembly GCF_016835505.1 of Polypterus senegalus. NCBI lineage: Eukaryota > Metazoa > Chordata > Cladistia > Polypteriformes > Polypteridae > Polypterus > Polypterus senegalus. The sequence continues at coordinate 163,102,343 of NC_053154.1, forward strand.
GGGGTGTATGGGAGGCTGCAGGCAGCGTGGGAAAGGGTTTGGAAGAGGACGAATAGGAATCGAGAAATGCCGTGTGGGCTGCGTGTGGGGGGACCGGTTTTGAAGAGGAAGCAGGATGAACCAGAAGAGAAATATATATAAGAGATAGATTTGCGATTTCCTTCTGCTTCTTACTCTTATTTAATATGATGGACATCCAGAGTGGGTTACACCTGTAAAGAAGCAATTCTTCTAAAAAGCCGAAAGAGAAACAATTTTAATTTTTGCTTTTATCTACCATAACCAGATCTAGGAGAAACGCTCCCAAATTCATTATTTTGATTTTAAGTTTATAGTATTAATCATAACATCAGGAAAGTTGTATTCTTTTTACAACATGGGCCCTGGTTGTCCCATGGCAATTAGAAAAAAACAGCCCTCCAATGGGAAAGAACTAAAGAGTCAGGAAGTCAGGAAGGCGACCTGTTGAAGACAACTCCTTGTTGTTTATGACACAAACCAAAGGTTCTTTGTTCATCCCATCAGGCACTTTTTCCCCAAGCTGCAGTTAATGGTTCACCACCTTCCTCACAACTCGACCAATTCTCCAGCACAGAAGTTATGGTCTTTCCAGTCTGTTCTGGCTATAGAAGCAGGCTTTCTGAAGATCTCCCACTGAAATAAAAAGAATGTAAAACATCAGTAAGAAATGTGTTTTCCAAAAATATGAGTTTACAAAATTGTTTTCTGCTTAAAAATATTTTTCTTTGGACTTATACAGCATTTTTAGAAGTTTAAAGCATCACAGACACCCAAGTTTATATTATTTGGCAGTTCCTAGTTTTTGCACTACTGGTTATATTTTTTAACATTGTGTTTTTGATTTGTCCAGCCATTATGTAGAACTGTTGCTTCAATGCCTTGAGCGGTTGCTGGCTGCATGGTTTATATCAGGGGCAGACAAATTCGGTCCTAAAGGGCCGCAGTGGTTACAGGATTTTGTTCCAACCCAGTTGCTTAATTAGGAACCAATCCTTACCTTATTTAATGTTATGGCTTGTTAGTCTGCAATGTTAGGTTCTTATATCGTAGACTTTTTTCCTTTCCAAGGTTATCATCCTAATGATTTGAAGACAAAAACAGATCATTTTCAATCTGTCATATATTTCTATTAAGTGCTTTTATTAAACCAAATAGTGCATGATGAACACACAAAGGTGTAAATGGAAACAAGTTACCGTATATACTCATGTATAAGTCGGGTATCAAACCCAAAACATTGATCATAAAATCAGACCCCGGCTTATATACCCGTTCAAAAATGCGACACTTAATTTTTTTTTTTTACATCTTTTTGCCTCCACTAATCTCACATCAGTTTCTCAAACTCATCAAATTTTGTTGCAGCAGCGCAGTTACCAATTTGTTTTGCCACTTCAATGACTTTTAATTTAAAACCAGCTTCATACTTTATTCTGATCGAACAATTCCATCATAGATAAGAGATGCTCTTCCGATAAAGGTGTATGAGGGTGTGAGATACAAAAAACACAAATCAGTGCAAACGTCGCTTCTGAATAGTTCGGGTATTACTGTGTGGTCACGTAGGCACAATACATAGGAAAAAAAAGGCAGTGTGCTCCGTGGTTGCTTTCTCAGGTGGGCGTTAGCATAATATAATCTCTTGGATCAATAGTGCGAGCTTTCTGCATACGACTTATATGACTGACATTATAAAATACCAGAAATTATGCGCTAAAATCAAGCCCCGACTTATCCGCGGGAAAACTTAAATACGAGTATATACAGTAGATGGAGAACTGCTGGCTCTTTTGTCATTTGCTTCTTATTGGAGCCTTTAAGAACAGTGAATGCAGCTGTTTAAGACTGAAATAAGCAATTAAGGGTGAGGAACATTAACAAGCAAGACCACTAAAATGAGAAATCAAAATGTCACTTAAGCAATAACTGGCTTCTCATTAAGAAACTGCGTTGGAACAGCCACTGTGGCCCTCTAGGACTGACACTGCCTACCCCTGGTCTATATAAATTGGCACTTAATTGGGTACTTAATGTAATATTGTGGGAAAACAAAGAGACTTCACATGCAGTTTTTGGTGTGGTTTAAGACAAAAGAATTTAGTAATCTTTCATCTGACTTCGTGTTTAATTTGCGTTTTTTTGTTTTGACAGTAGTTTAACAGTCTTCTTTGATTTTGACCTCTGCAATGTCTCTGAAAATCTTAGGTTCATAACATCCATTTGTTTTTCACGATTATTTATGTGCAAACCCCATTAACAGTCCTTCAAAATCAGGGAAATGTTCAGGGACATCACCTAATTCTATGAAATACATTAAAGTCAAATGGGAAGGAGGAAATGAATTAGTTTTGAGTGGACTATCATGGTGCAGAGTGTCTCTGAAGGCTGGGGAAGCATCTGTCAACTATGCTGGACCAAAATAGAAATTTGCCAGGCTAAAACTGTGCAAAATTTTAAAAAACTGCTAAAAAAAAAAACATTTTAATACGGCTTTTTTTGTAGCTACATTTCAGTTGTATTCCTAATAGACTGCAGGGGACCTTACTTTGTTTTGTTGTTACATATTCTTTAATATTATTGCCTAATCTTAATTGTTTTTCTTTTCTTGTAACTTTCTCTTTGTCATCTTGTAAAGCACTTTTGCCTACATTGTTGTATGAACATGAGCTGTATAAATAAATGTAGTTATTGACAGATGATTGTGACCAAAAATGAGGAATGAGCTGTGAGGCAACAATGCTAACTAGTGGGCTTTAAAATTGGTAATCTCTGTGTATTAGAAGAGTATTATAAGCCCATGAGAAAAGCAGACACTATATTTTACTAAGCATTAAGATTTAAGAGTTAGGATTAAAAAGACTTATTCCTACGTATTATTTATTATTCTGTATGAGCTAGAAACCACCAATAGTTTATTAAGCCATTGGTTAGACGTGCAGGAGAGCTGGAGAAAGATGGGCCCCTCGCTTAGAGATAGAATAAGAACTCTTTGGTTGTCAGTTATAGTAGCAAGCAAGAATAGTCCTTATCAAACAGATAAGATAGACAGAGTGGGGTTTGACACCCTTAACTAAGAGTTATTGGTGGAATCAATTAGAGGAAGAACTAGAGCAATGGAATGCTAGGAGAAAGATGAGGATGAATAATGACTTGTGTGATAAGAATTGTAATAAATGAAGAAGTTGCTTATAGTTGTTTGCTCATTATTCCATCTTAAATGAGTCTGTATGCACACCATACAATAAAGCTGAATTCTGCGGTCTGTTCTGAAGTTTCCGAGTTGCCTTATTTGGGGCTGAGGATGCCCGTGCTGCTAATCTGCCACAACATGCCATCATGCTTCAACCAACAAAAGACACAAGCAGAATGAAAACCACAAATAAAATACAACAAATGGCCACAAACAATCAATAAGTAAATAAAATATCAATCGCGCTGCTGGGAGAGTTCCACGTCAGAGCACACACTGGCGGTGCCAGAAGTGGTAGCATGACACTGAGCTTATTCCATTATTTGAAAGTATGGGTCTGGGCTATCATATCTTTTTTGTTTCCTTTACATCTGTGTAGATACTTCACACTTTATTCTTCTAAGATGAAGAAAGAAACACCTTGAAAGTAGCAATACCTCTTTCTATTATATATAAAAAAAAATCCTGTGACAAGTTAAGACTTTTTTGAAGAGATTTTTTCAAGTCACGCCCTCCTCTCAACCATATTCAAACATGCCCACGGTCCTCTTACCTCTCATTCGTGTAAATGCTTTCAGACACACTTCCTGCTCTCTCAGTTCTTACAAATTATTACATTTTCCTCACTTTAAGTTCCCAATTAACGAAGACTTATTATGTCCAAATCTTATTGAAGAAGTTTATCCTGAAGGGTTATCAACAATAAAAATGATTATACAGGCATTCCTAGCACATAGAAACGAGGAAGTCAAATGGATTTACTCCAAAAATGTTGATCGGTTACAAGCCAAATTGGTTAAATGCGTATCAATAGACTGAAACAGTTGAAGATGAAAGCATCAGCTTACAATATCACAAAGAATATCTACAACTGTCAGCACTGTCCGGTCTTCCACCGCACGAATTACTGAAGAAAGAAGAATGTACCCAAGAAAGGCAATGTAGTAAATCATCTGCAGATAACAATAGAATTCAAAAAAGTAATTTTATTTTATTTTATTTAATAGAGAACAAAATGAAATTCAATTACAAACACAGAATCAAAATTCAAGGTGATATTGCCAAAAATGTAAATAAAAAATAGTTTCTACTGAAGTTTTACAGTAAAAGTGTAAGTTTAAAAAGTATTTGAGTGTTAATTTCAAAGCCAAACAGAACAAAATTGCATTACGCAACAAATACCTCTACCGCAACATGAATCAATTTACTTTCAAATTATTATGTTTACTAATTTTTAATATGGTTAATATCTCGCTGTAATACATCCATATCCCCACACACGAGTGTCAGAACCGCAAAGAGGCTAGCACATAGCGTAGGCCTGGGGGTTGGCAAGCAAAGCAAGCAAGGGGCAAAGCCCCCTAGTCTGTTATTATATTAACAGCATCATATTCTTACTTGAGGAAGGAGAATGTGAGGGCTCTTTTAAGGCTTGTTTTGAGATGTAGTTGGGCACATGGCTAAGTATGCATGCAAATTAGCCATGTGGTGCTGTGTTGCCAGGACACAGGGAACAACAACCTTATATATCCAGTGGCAGTACTCATTATGGTCAGTCAATGTAGGTGAATTTAAAATGAAAATAAGTTGTTTTCTATTTATTAATTTATGTTTTATGAATGTGGAATGAAAATGTGGCTGGAGTACTAATAAGGTTGTGACATCATGCATGCCTGAAGCAAACCCCGGGCAGGGCACCAACCCACCGTAGGTGCTAATGAATCTTTTATTTAAACTGGGACTAGTGTTAGTGAGGTTGTGTCTTGGGATTGGGGCACTGCAATGCCCCCTACTACTGACATGATCTTAGATTTGGCATGTGTGAAAGTTCTGTGCAAGGCAGCTACAAGTCACGGTGGCCTTGCAATGTATAATGGAGCAATGGAAAAAAAAAAAAAAGTTAGCATAGCACGAATTTCCAAGAAAATATTCTGCAAATAAAGTCACCAGCAAACATAGGATATCGTCAGCGAACAATGCTTTGGTGAATTTCATTAATCAACATTACTCACGCCATTTTGCATTTGCTGAATCGTCCATCTTTGCAGACTAAAGTGGATACTTTCAGAACATATATGGAGTCAGAGGATTTTTTATTGTCTGAAAGTTATTACACAATAGGAAAGTGGCAGAAGAAATAAAATATCCTAACCAATTAAATACAACAAGTCTGGTGTGATGCTTCTTTTTCAGCAAAATCCATCACTTAAACACTGTCACTGTTTGCGGTTTGATTTCATGAAAAGCAAAGGCCACAAAGGCACATTCAGGACAAAAAATGGTGAGTTAAGAACTCCAGAGGCCTCATGTATAACGCCGTATGTAAAATTCACACTATAACATAGTGTGCGGACAAAAGCGGAAATATGCTTCCGCATAAAAAAATACAGATGCATAAATCTGTGCAAACGCCAACTTCCATGTTCTTCCGCTCCATAAATCCTGGCCAGCGTGAAAAGTAACGCACGTGCAAGTGTCTGCTGTCCCGCCCCAACTCCTCCCAGAATTACGCCTCTTTGAATATGGAAATCAACATAAATCGCCCTTAAGCTCAGCGTTCTGTGAAAAGACAATGGCAAAAGCACGAGGGAAAATAGAAGAATTTCAGCAAATACCAAGTGGAGGCAAAGAAAAATGTATTATTTGTTGGTTTGAACAGTGGTCTAAACAACAAAAGGAAGTTGATCAAGTGACATAGCGTGTCAGAGAAACTCGAAAGCTCAAGTTCACAAAGTCGCACAGTGCCCAAAACAAAAAAGAAGTTGTCAGATATCAAAGTCGCTGTGAAAAGGCGAGTCGTAGCCCACCATCCGAGTGTCATATGAAAGCTTATTAGGGTACAGAGAAAAAAAAAAGGCACACAGCGGGGAAAAAAGCACGAAATGTCAACTTTAATCTTGAAATTTCCACTTTAATCACAGTTTATTTTGTCATTAAAGTAGAACATCATAAACTTCATCTTAAAATCATTTAATTTACTAGTTTCTTAAATCCCATCGTAACTAAAGTAGCACGTTAAATGCTTTGTATTTGATCTTCTATGTGCTTTGTGTGTGTGAATCACTACGTGCTTCTTAAATGGCCTTTCTCTTCCTCCAACACGACACAGAATCCATTACATTCATAATATTACAGCTCTCTGAATAATTAAAATACTGAGATGTATACATGATATTTTCATGATGATAGGAGTTAAAGCATGTTATTAAACATGGGAACACGGTGGTGCAGTGATTGTTCATGTCTCACGCAAGATGCTTGCTGCGCCATACGTGACCTTCAATGAAATACTTTATTGCAGCGGTACTGTCTCTTTCAAACGTACTAACCTCCAATTCCTGTCCTTACTTTTCTTTCTCCAGATACACAATTGCCACACATTCAGCTCTGTAATAGACGTTAAGCCATCAGTAAGCTTAGAACGCCGATTCTTCAAAACTTTTAAGGAACACTGAAATATCTTTGTAGTACGTGTTTAATTATTTTATCCACCTATCCTTCCAGTGTCGCACCAGCCCCAGCAAGAATACAGAGCGAGGCAGGAACAATCTGTGAACGGAGCGCCAGCTCCACGCTAGCGCTGTGGCACCGTGTCCTCACATGTTTAATTATTAACAATATAGATTATTTAAATTAAGTTAAAGTTTTATCTGTATAATAAACATATTTTGCTGCATTTCATCTTAAAAATGATATTGTCATCATATGCAAGTACACACTTTTTAAAGTGGCTCAGTTTGTTCAATATTATAACTGTATCACAAGTTTACAGTGAGGTAATTGTACTTATAAGTACAAACAGTTCTACAAGGAGCACTTGATGGACTGATTTAGTGCATTTAGAGTCCTTGGGATGAAACTGTTTCTGAACCACGAGATCCATACAGGAAAGGCTCTGAAGCGTTTGTCATGTGAGAGCAGTTCAAATAGACAGCATGGCTGAGGCAGCGTGTGCTTGATGCTGTATACCGATAATTCTCTTTCCGATCTGCTGCTGTAGAGCTGTGATTCCACACTCAGATACAGTGATATAAATACTCCGAGTGGTGCAGTGAGAGTATTATGGAAAAAGATGATCCGCTGTGGAAACCCCTAACAGGAGCAGCTGAAAGAAGACGAAGAAGGTGCACTGAGAGTAACAACTCTAAAGCAGCTATGGTATTTAGAATAGTTTGACCATTCTGTGGACCATAATATTGTTACTGGTTAATTACAATCAGATGCATTAAACTAATAAACAATATGCAGTTAATTTCAGTGTATTTGATAAAGCCGCATCAGGAATGTGGATCTAAAAAAGAAAGGGTAACCACATAGGAACAGTAGCACTGCTTTGACGCTGGGTGCTGCCAGTCTGCAAAACCGAGCGGAGAACTTGTGTATGCCAGGGTATGAGGTACTGTGGAAATGCGCGTGGCTTTATGCCAAGGTTAGGTATACATCACGATTTGAACGTGGAAACGTTCTTATGCAACATTTTGTGTGTACGCACCATTTATACATGAGGCCCCAGGTGTCTTAGGCCTTGTATGTTTCTCACTGCAGGAGGAAATGGCAGAGTGCACACGAACACACATCCAAGGAGTGCAGCCAGAACCCGCGAGAGTATGGTGACATGCAAGGAGGTGACAAGATAGCCAAATGCTCTGCTTTCTCAGGAACATAAAGGCAAGAAATTGGGGAAAAAAAAAAACCCAAACAAGTTATGTCTTTTCTGTGAAGCCAAAACTACAAAACAAAGCATCATAAAAGGCACCATAGCCACAAGATAGGCAAGCACATACAAAGCAAAAACATTTAATCCGCAAGTAAGAGTTTCACTGTGCACATGACAAGACTGGCACTGAAGCTACTAGCGCATATCTTGATTCCTGAGATATTTAGCTCTGTCTAGTGATCAACATGTATGGAGGTACAAAGTTCATCATTTTTATAATTAGCCTTAGCTGTAAAAAGCATCTGTGAAGTGCTTGCAGGTACAGTTAGTGATCTCAGTCTGTGCCCCCTTCTTCCAATGTGTGAAGCAAGAAAAACTACAAAAAGCCATTTTTTAATTCAGCGGATGCTGTCTGCATTAGCCAAAAATTTAAAGTAATACTACTAATAATAATTCTTTATGTTATAGAGCATTCTTCTCACTACCCCAAAGTGCTTTATTGAATGTGGAGTTACTTCAACCACCACTAATGTGTAGCATCCACCCGGATGATGCAATGGCAGCCATTTTTACACCAGTATGCTTACCACACATTACCTGTTAGGTGGTGAAGTGGTGAGATAGACACGGGAGATGATTAGATGTCCAGAATGACTACGCCATGGTGGACAAGCTGCAATGGCCTCAAAGGGATTGTCCAAGACCTTTAGAAAACAGCATTAGTAGCATGTTCATAAGGAAGTATTACAAAGTGGTAGCTCATCAATAAGCGGGTAATTACGCAAGAAACTAGGGACATGCCTCTCCTCACAGACCTCTAAATCGAATGGAAGCACAATCACTTCTAACACAATCAAGCTATCATTTTATATCTGGGGAGACGCAATAAATGTACTTGGGGAGGAACTTCAGATCCATAAGCAGTCATGTGACCACTTCATAAAAGTGATATGTTCTTCTTCTTTTGGCTGCTCCCATTAGGGGTCGCCACAGCAGATCATCTTCTTCCATATCTTTCTGTCCTCTATATCTTGTTCTGTCACACCCATCACCTGCATGTCCTCTCTCACCACATTCATAAACCTTCTCTTAGCCTTCCTCTTTTTCTCTTCCCAGGCAGCATACTTCTCCCAATATACTCAGCATCTCTCCTCTGCACATGTCCAAACCAGCGCAATCTCACCTCTCTGACTTTGTCTTCCAACCGTCCAATTTGAGCTGACCCTCTAATGTATTCATTTCTAATCCTGTCCATCCTCGTCATCATGTTAGCATCTTTAACTCTGCCACCTCCAGCTCTGTCTCCTGCATTCTGGTCAGTGCCACTGTCTCCGAAAAGTGATATCTGCTGATGATAAAATAAACTTACCATGTGACCAACTAAAACACACAGTACAGTGAGACTGATGAGACATCAAATGCTGTTTATGGTAAAGTATTCAAAATGGACAATGTTGGAACAAAAGCTAAAAAACTATGTGAGAATGCTAGAGTTTAACGATAAGCTTCTGAACGGGCCTTTTTATTCTGACTGTGCAAGTATGCCATACCATACCGGTGTACACTGGTTAGGTTTGGGTGAAGTACTCACATGGCATTTCAAGAAAAACTTGATGGCGGGGGCTCCCTGACTAAAGCAGATCCTATACTCAGCGTATCAAAAGCATGAATACAAGATAATAAAGTTGCACACAGGTTAGTAGCTTGTGGTGTGTAAATCTGGAGTACTGCTTCCACTGATGTCAAAGAACGGTCCTTTATTTTTCATTTTCCAGATAACGTTTCACATGATAATTAGAGGTAACTCTTAATGTTGTAAAACTTGGAAAGTCACCATAGTTATCAAGACCTATTTTTATTATCCCACAGCCACAATATAAGAGGTTCTCCTTTAGGAGGGCCATGTAAACTACTCCCCTATAGACCATACCCCACAACCAACACCCTCACCTGCCGTCTCGAACTTATTGATACGACCAGACCAGTCTTTTTATGACCAAAAGACAGACCGTGTATCAGTGAGAAATGTACTGCCGGGATATGTACAAAATCAAGTTAGACATTGGCAAATTATTCAATACATGTAAGAATCGCCAATACTCTGGCCAGAGTTGTGCATAAATGAGCAAAAATAAGACATTTTTAAACTAAAAGAAAAGAAAGCAAACCGATTCTAGCTGATGCAAAGTGCAACACTTAGAATGTTTCCTCCCTCTTATGAATCTTTCAGCTGAAAAAGTGAACACGCACTACAAGTATCGATTTGTTTCATTAAGACGTTCTTCTAGGGGCCGCATTTGAAACCTATGTAAGATTCAGCTTTGTTATCTTTTTGAATATCCACTTCTTTTTAAATTCCTCTAACTGGAAGTGTACTGTAAAGAACATGATTTCTTGAAACAATCAGTGAGTCATCTGTTGTGTTGGAGGAGCATCGTAAATTAGAGTCCCAAAGGCTTCACTTAATCTGTTCTTTATCATAACAACTGCCCTGTAATATGGAACAAAAAAAATTAGCTAAATAATCTTAGCAAACTGAGTTGGTCAAATATTTGATTAATTAAATTTCAACGTGTATTTAAACATGCACCTGTTGGATGAACTCTGTTCTTTTTGCACGCGACAGTGAGCATCCTCCTATTTGTTCCTACACAGAGCTCAGCTAGCTTGATGAATTCTGCTACTCATCTTGATGAAGATTTAATAAATGCTTAGTCAGCCTCCAAACTTGACTGTCATTATTTTTTATTTATGGCCATCTCCAATTGTGCCATCTCTTTTCTTCAGCTAATTGAATGTTATGATGTTAATTAAAAAGCATTAAGTGTAAAGCCAAAACTAGCCTCTGCTGGTTTTCAGACTAAGTATACGTTTATAGGGTCATTACTGGAGTTTGTACATGTCACCACACTACAGTGACATGATTGGTGAGTATAAACTACCTTACATTATTAAGTGACGTTACAATCAGCATACCGTATGGCACCAAGGCATTTAGTCATTGGCCTAGGATGCAGAATATGGAGGGGGGGCCCAGCCACATAACTTAGCTACCAAACAGTCGGTTGGTGCACTAATGAGCCTGGCATAAGGTGCAAAATAACTAAGCATTGGCACCGACTGTGTATATATCAGCTCATCACCCAGGCACTTTGATCCCAAACTATAGACTTTCTTGAAATTTCCAACTACAGATAAAATCCAAAACACTTTATGGTAGGCCTGTTCTATAACAAATTCATTCATTCATAAAACAAGATGCACTTGACAAAATATAATATTGTTGATCGATATGTAAAAGGATTTATACTTGGGAAACATAGATGGCACTATATTTTGATACTCATCAGGGCAAACATGGTAAAATATCGTAAAAATTGATATGCAATGTGTTTATTAAACAAGTATCCGTTGTTTTATAGTAAAGAAAAGTATTTTCTTAACCCGTATTATTGATTCAGACTTAATAATAATCAATACTTGAATGGAGATTCCTAGTTTGCATCATCTCAGTACTGTAACCCTACTGACTTCCACTTGAAATCTGCCTTTTCTCCCCAAAAACTAGGAAACCAGTTTAGGGCAGGAAGACTCTTAATTCAGGAATATTCAGAAAGAACAAAATATGGACTTGCGATGCGAGCTGAGCCTGACTGCCTGTGTCTTGTCATGCAGACTAGTTGAGCAAGTGAGTTTTAACCCTAAATATGGGTGCCATACTAGGGCTCTGTCTATCCAAACAGAAAGCAATAAAGGCTAATCTCGATTTCACCTAAACAGAAAGCAAAGTGGTTGGTTGATAGTTGCTTTGGGTAACAAAACTTATAAATACTATGGGGGCAAGCCCCCCGGCACCTTTGGTGCCCAACCCCCAATTGCGGCCAGTCTGCTGCTCACATTTTGAAGAGGGGGGCTGAACGCATTCCAAAGAGATGTGGCCGCTTCCCCGAATCCCCGTCTATAATGGGAAACGAACTTTTTTTTTTTTTTTACCTTCTCCTTGCTCAATCAGCTGCTGCTGCCATGCCATGTGATCTGCATCTCGCACGGCCCTTCAAACATTTAAAAGCCTGTGCAGCAGCTGTCCTACTCTTTGAATTTTATTTCCGGCCCAGGGTGTGGTTACAAAAAAGTGATATAAAAACATCACATAAAATCGTTGCGCTTTTAGGCTTAGGATTTTATATATATAAAACCTCGGTTCACAAACGTCTCGGAATATGTACAAATCGGGTTACAACCAAAAAGTTTGCCAAACTTTTGCATCTGTTCACGACCACACACTCGGTATACAAACAATCCAGTTTCCCTTTCAGTTTGTGCACGCCGATGATTTCCATATGTGTTCAGTCTCTCCCTGTATTGTACATTGTACTCGGTGCATCACGCAGAGGGACTCTCCCTCAAAACTGTAACCTCCTCTCAACCCAGCTTCCTCCTGTGGTATAGCAGGTCCACAGCTCCCGTCAAAAAGGCCAGTTTTAATAAATAACTAAATAAATAAAGCCAGTGCAGGAGAAAGAGAGCGCAGGCTTGCATGCAGCTGAGAGAGAGAGAGAAAGAGAGAGAGAGAGAGAGAGGGAGCCTGCGCGAGCAGCTGAGCAGGGAGCCTGGGTGTTTGTCTCAGTGTTATTCAATGTTTTTACATTAGTTTACTATTACACTATGCATTCTATGGTATAATGAACTATTTTTGTGCTTAAAAATCTTTATAGAAAATATATTTACATACAGTTTGTACGGTCTGGAACGGATTCATTGTATTTACATACAATCCTATAGGGGAAAGTACTTCGGGTCACAACCAAATTGGGTTACGACCAGAGTTTTGGAACGAATTATAGTCGTGAACCAAGGTTCCATATATACGAGGGGGGACTCAAAAATAACTGGAATTTTGTTGTTGTTAGGTTGGTACTTGCAGTACGTGGTTGGGCCGCTAGGGCGATCTAGTTACACTCCTCACAAGTCAGTCTGCCAAGTGCATTCAGTCTGGAAGGTTGTGCTTGTGTTCAGTGAATTTTTTTGTAAAAGTAGTTTTGTGCAAGAGTCGTTTTTTTTACGATGGCCGATTATCATGAGCAACGCGCGGCAGTGAAATTTTGTTTTCTTCTTGAAAATAGTGTTGCAGTAACTATTTTTATTGAAACGGTATGACAACCCTGAACCACCCACCCTACTCACCGGATTTAGCTCCGAGTGATTTCTTTTTGTTCCCTCGGATGAAAAAGACTTGAAAGGAAGGCGTTTTTGACGTCGAAGAGGTAAAACAAGAAACGACCAGAGCATTAATGGGCATTACTTCAGACGAATTTAAAAAATGTTTCAAACAATGTAACAAACGGTTAGATAAGTGTATTTCCGTCAATGGAGAGTACTTTGAAGGAGACTAATTGTAGTTTGTACAGAAAATTAAATTAAACACGTTTTAAAAATATTTCCGGTTATTTTTGGGTCCCCCCTCCTGTATATACTGTAGATAGATAGATAGAAGATTAATAGATTTGTTTATAATCCAGTATAAGAGACATTCCCCATTCATTCAGTCATTTCCAAACTAGTTTCTCCTCACACCCAGATCCTTGTTTTTAAATCAATATACCATTAAATTGATTTAAAAACACAAACATTACTAGTGTTTCTAATGGCTGTTACTACTTGAAAATGACAAATTTTAGTGTTATTATTAATTTCAACAGCAATTCCCTCTGTGTCCTATTGGTGAACTCCCCTTACCTTACGGTTAATTAGTAGTTTTAAATTTTAATTGCTTATTAGAGAAATTATAATTAAATTAGCATATCTGAAACTTGTTATTCTTTTATCTTGGGTTGCAAGGTACTACCATTCCTAAAGTTCAGTTCTGGGTTCCAAAATGCAACCGCTTTCTCAAGATACATGTCAGTCTATTAATATTATTTTTGTGCAGAATGAAGGTTATTTCGTATGACAGATTGCCAAAAAACCTGAAGATTTTACACAAAGGTCTCTGTTACTGTCTTGAGAGAAGAGGGCGAAGCAGGACAGAAAAAGAAGAGGAAGGCCCAGAAGCACAACTGAGTAAGAGGATCAGGGCACCAGAGTCTGAGGAAACAAATACCTCACTGGTCCTCAATTGACTTTCTCATTAAACACACCAAAATACCAGTGTCATCTGCAACAGAGAATGGACAATTCTGGGATGGTGACCATAATACAATCCAATCCAAGATTGTAATCCAAGGTCTGTGTTCTTTTGCCCATTTCAACCTTTCTGTTTTATTTGTCAGTTTCAGATGTGTCTTTTTCTTTGAAACTCTGCCAATCAGCTCAGCATCCTGGAGTTATCTTTCATCTATTGCAGATGACACTGATATTTCAGTATGTAATTAATGAAAAGGTAACTGAGGAACCGTAAGGTGTTTTTGTTTCCACACTAACACTATGATGTCCTCATCATCTTTATTCAGTTATGCATTTGAGCCTAACCCTTCTTTTTCTATCATGGTTACATAGTTTGTTCTCTTTTCTCAATGCAAAAATAGTTACATTGGTATGAATCCCTCCATTTCTTGACAATCACATGGAATAGCCTTCATTTTGCTAAATAATTAAATAAAAATATACAAACAAACAATAGACTGACATGTTTCTTGATAAAGCCATTTCATTTTGGCCATTTTGAATTCAGTCAATACCTTGCAGCTCTGTGCGAATAGAATAACAGTGTCAGCAGTGCTAATGCAATTACAAAGGTTTTTGTAATAACCAATTAGCATTACCACATAAGTTGGCCATTAGGACACTGAAGAAATGGCTGCTGAAAACTGGGCTTTGCTTTTATACGTGAATAATGAATTAAAAATCAGTCATAGCAGTAATGACCATTGGCAACACTGTTAATGTCTTGGCTGTATTTTTAAATCAATTTAATGCTATCTTGGTTAAAAAAGGCATGGATTTCTATTACAAAAAATGCACATTTCTGGATGTGTCCATCCTTTTCACTGGTATTCTATATACTGGCCCTATTGCACACAACTCCCAAGTCTCTGGGATGTTGGAGTGTCACTGGTAACAAATCACTCAGGGCCCGACTCCTCTCCATTTGCCAGCACCATGTGGAGAGTCAGGCTGTGAAGCCAGGGGCCCAGTAAGCTGCACTAAAAGAGGCCTCCTTTGGTCCAAGTTTGGCTTAAAGGGAAATCAGCCTTCTGTCTGTGAGGATGCCTCTTGCACCTCTGCTTCAAATTGGCTTCTCCAATTACAGGAAAAAGACAGAAGGATGCAGAGAAAATTGCCATACATCCAGATGAGAATAAGCAAATTACACACCAAGGTCTCTGGAGCAGCGAGTAGCAGCACTGACCAACAAATCTAAATGAGTTCAGTGCAATGAATGCAGCTTTCAGCACTAGATATATTCCTGCAATACCCCAAATGAACCACATGGTAAAATAATGGTGCCTGTAGACCAGTCAGTTGAATTTCATACTATTGTGTTACATGGGAAATAACCCCTTCCCATCCATCATTTTTACTGGCATACTAGCAACAAGACCAACTACTGTATCACCAAAAATTGTAATTTAGGTTCCTTAAAAATAAGATTTACATGTGTCTTACAAGTCCATTAATGGAATCCTAGGACTTCCCATTTTAAACTGGTCTAGCTGTCAATATGACCATTTTTTTTCCAAAAACAGATGTTGCAAGTGTCAGGAAAACTATAACTCAACAAAATAGGCTAAATAATAAGTTGCAGCTTTGCATACAGCATGTGTGATGTACTGCATTCTCCTCCAACATCATGCTTACTCTATCTTAGCACTTTTTAAGTCAGGATTGTTAGGTAAGAAACTGGAACCTATGGGCTTTTCTTTGTTTACCAACTCTGATTCTTTAGTCTTCATCTGTGCCATTGACAGTGCCACCAATTTTTAGACTGTGCCTCTGCTCCTTGAATAGTCGTGTTCTGATTCAATGTGTCTGCGTACCAAGCAGCACTCTACGCAATCAAATCCAATTCTGAACCTGCTGACCAAGAGTGCTCACTTAACAGAAGCAGGGCACAAGATGAAGTTCAACTACACACAAAGCTTAAAGGGTTCAGTCACCAAAGTAAAGGATAAACGATACAAGTTTAAGACACAGGTATTTACCCTAATACAAACTGCTGTCATTGTAATTAAGAGTCACTGTTTTTCTCATTTAAATAGACTAGAGACTCAACAACTTTTAGTTTATCCCATTTTGGTGTCTCACATTGTCATGTGCTCCCTACACAGCAACTTAAGCACAACACCTCACTGTATATTCTAGAACCTTTATGAAAATAAGCACACATTGGCACGAATCCTTTTCACACTATAAAGATAATAAATAAATATCACTCACCTGTTTTTTTAAAGTGCAACCAGCGGAAAACATCAGCGCCCACTGTTCATTAGCCTAATGCATGTATTCATCAATAGTCGCTAGTCAAAAACTGTCGTTTTTATCAAGAGATTACGGAGTGTTGACTCTCTTCCTCAAGTAAAATGAAGTGTAATAAAGGTGTACCATAGCAACAGGCTAGCTAAAGAAAACAAAGCAATATGAACATATGCCACCAAATGAAAACGATAAGGTAGCCTTCGGCTCCACGTAATGATTTATGGAATCAGACACCTGAAATGGCCGAGTTTACAACCGAGTCTTTATATTGATGATCAACGGTCCCACTTTAAACACAGCAACATCCTGTTCCACCGGCATTCCGTCTGGAAGGATTGATGCATATGGCATGGGGTTTATTGACTAAGAGGTTCAAAATGAAATTAAAGTAAATGATACCTTAACAGTTATTGGAAACGCAAGTGGTGTCACCAAGGAAACATGCAAGCACAAGTGGGTTTGGAGGGGGGGTTCAGCTGGGCAAGGCCCTAATTATGCAAATAAATTGTACACACACTCATAAATCTCTGACTGAAGTTCAGTTCCCAAGCTTTTCGTATGACATAGGTAATCCAATATCCAGAGGCACAACAGGTCTTGGAATAGTCTAGCAAAATTTAGAGCACGGTACAATTTCAGGTTAGTGTGTACTCAAGTGGAGTTAGCATGTTCACTTCATGTTAACACAGGTCTTCTTCCACAATCTAAACAGAAGCTGGTTAAAGGATTTGGGATTCAGACTGGCTGTACATGCATGACAGGACATGCACCAGAAAAAAAGGTCTTCAACTGGACTGGTCTAGATTACAACAGTTGTGCATTAAACATCTATACTAGGCCAAGTCAGAAATGCAGATCAACCTAACAGTATGGGTTTTAACTGGAAGAGGAAATTGGAATGTCTAGTTTAAATATTTAAACAAGGACATCCAAACACCAGACAGAACACATCCTAGCTTGGAATCAAACTGAAGTCCAAATACTTGATTTAGATGGAATTACTCCAGAACAGTTTGGATGGATTCAAGACTTGTACTTGTGTATTGAAGATCCAACTCTCAACAACCCTTTGCTAAACAAGGCAGTTTAAGAAAACAGAAGGATGCAGATCTCTAGCACACCGTACAACTGAATGATGTGAAGAAAACAGTCATTCAACGTTCTTACTATTTTAGACTTAAACAGTCAACCCTTTGACATTCTACTTCTTCGAGTTCCCAGGGCTTGCTATTTGAGTCTTAGAAACTGCAACTTATAGTAACTTTATTCAACACTGCATGATACTTCTTTCAGTAGTTAAATGCACTTTAAACAGAGATGGCAGTGCCTGCTCCGAGCCAGACTACAAAAATTTCCGTGCATTAAAAAAATGTTTGTATATACTGTACCATAGAAACAGCACAATGTCTTATATACAGTATATGACCATTTACACATAACAACCATAAATATACAGTTAAATTTAATTTAGATTGTATCACAAGCACTTGCTTTGTGAGATGTTTAATGAAAGATTTTTTTCTATAGTGTCCTATGATGTATCCTCTTCATAAGATTAACACATTACAACTACAGTTGAAAATTTCCAAGGTGCATCTATGCTCAAGTTCTCACAATTCTAAAAGAAAAAAATGTTACAACATCAATTATAATTCACCCAAATGTGATCTCAGTACCCCCCAAATACATGTAAGCTATATAGAGAAGGTATCAAAGGACAGATCCAAAAGCAGACTCAAGTATATAAGGGTAAAGCAACTGCTGCTGCACCATGTTTTATTGAATTAGCTGTTGATTTTGTCTTTCAACTCATGCTTCACCTTCAAAGAAGAAAAGGAATTAATATTCATTAATAAAATACAGTACCTTAAAGTGTAAAATTACTTATACATATTCAATTTTGGGGTCACAAGGAGTAAGAGCCTATACAGACATCATAAGGTACAAGGTAAGAACCAACCCTTAAATGGTGTCAGTCCATTGCAAGAACAAATCAAGAAGGCATCTAAACTTGCACTGGGCCAAAAGACAATAGCAATGTATCACAAAGCATGCTGCAATGGCCTTTACCAGGCCCCGTTTTTCTAACCGCTCCCCAGCCTTGACTCCCTAAGAATACAATAAGAAAACTCCCAAAAAAAGACACATGTATGAAAAAAGTGGAAGAAATCTTGCAAAAGGCAATTCAGAGAGACACCCTTCCAGATGGGGTAATAATAATTATCAATTAACACACTTCCTTGAAATGACAAATCCAGAGTACCTGTAGAAAAACCACAGAGACATGGAGAAAATGACTGGGCACAGGATTCAACCTCTGCAAACACTGTGGCACCATTATTTGCTAGCTACTATGGTAATTTTAAAAATTAGTAAAATACCAGATAAGAAAACATTTTAATTTGTGTAATTGAATACACATTCATAAAATAAATGCCAATAAAGTACAGCAAACTTTACCACTCTTAGCAGTTCAATAAATATAGAAAATGGGATTTATTACTCATTCATTATAATTATTTAGCATAATTTGAAACAGAAATACACTCCTCCAGAATAAACTCCTCTTTACTCTTTTAAATCTCTGTCAAATTTGTCATTTATATCAATTAGCTGCAGTGATCCCAGTATTTAATAAATACAATGCTGATTTGACTAATTTTACTCTGAAAGACAACCTTCACCTTTCAGTATACAGTGAGGTATTTACCAACTTGTATTTTTCACTTTTAACTAGTTATTAATGTCATTATTAAAGAATGAACTAAGAGATGCTGAACCAGTTCACAATAAAAGTGTGAACTAGATTCATGTAGACATTTTCTTAATTTCTTAATTATTAAAAGCTATTCAACTTGTAAAAGAGAGAACAAGAGATCTATCAGGGTTTAAACTGCTTTTAGTAGTCTCAGCTACTGAAAGTCTGGTATGAGTGATATTTTATGTTTCTTTCTCATGCAGTGAAATTCATTCGTCATCTTCACTCTCATCATTTTCCTCTTCAGAGCTCAGATCTTCATTTTCCTTTTCTTCAATCTCCCGTGATAAGAGTTTTTTGAACACTCTGAACTCTTCCACTGGGACTTTGGCAACCTTATTAAGAAACATTTGCTCTGAAACTCCAAGAAAGTCTTTCACTTTAGGGTTAACAATATGGGTTTGCCCTTTCTTGTCAGGAGTCTCATAGAGCCCTAGTCTCTCCAGAAATATGTGCCTACATCTTATTTCTTCAAATGTGAGCCTGAAAAGCTTGGTTTTCACTATGTCAGCCTGCTGGATTCCCATTCGAAAATAGGCATACTGTAAAAGAAGAGAAATGAATGAGCCAAACTAGGTATTGAGTCAGAAACTGTTGGAGCATTGTAATAAAACTTTAAAAGCTGCCATCTCAACACAGGGTCAGTATGTACTGCATTAAGTTTGTTATGTCATTTTATTACTTGCAGAATGTGCTTTACCAATACTGTATTTTAAAAGTTATGTTTCTCCTTTACCTGCTCATTACTCACTCACCAACAACATAGCATGAATGTATGTATTAATATGTTACAAAAGGTTGGCTGGCTAGCAAGAGACTGGTAAGAACTAGGGCAACAACATAGTGGCAAAGGCTGAAAAAAAACAAGCAAAAAGGAGGCATCCTCTACATGACAGTGTGCAAAGGTAGGGCCACTACTATATGGATGACACTATTGTTTATAGTGTCCCAGTATTGAAACATTCAAAGATAACAATGGAAATGATTAAATGATAGCCAGACTGGAGACTGAGAAGATTACTTCAGAATGTCGATCTGTACTGACTCCTTCATTACACAATGCGGGTATTTTTGTTTCCAATTTGGAGATAAATTAAAACCTTGATTAGAGAAAAGACAGATAACAGAATAGTTACTTTAAAAATGATATACAGTAGATATACAGATTTAGTATATATGATATACAGTCCTAATCAAGGACTTTGTTAAATGGTGCGACTCAAACCACCTACAACTGAACACCAGCAAAACCAAACAGCTGGTGGTAGATTTTAGGAGGCCCAGGCCCCTCCCGAACCCCATGATTATCAGAAGTGACTGTGCAGAGAGTGCAGACCTATAAATACCTGGGAATGCAACTGGATGATAAATTGGACTGGACTGCCAATACTGATGATCAGTGCAAGAGAGGACAGAGCCGAATATCCTTCCTTAGAAGGCTGGCGTCAATCAACATCTGAAATAGGACGCTGCAGATGTTCTATCAGACAGTTGTGGCAAGCACCCTCTTCTATGCGGTGCTGTGCTGGGAAGGCAGCATAAAGAAGAGGGACACCTCACGCCTGGACAAACTGGTGAGGAAGGCAGGCTCTATTGTAGGCACGGAGCTGGACAGTTTGACATCTGTGGCAGAGCGATGGGTGCTGAGCAGGCTCCTGTCAATCATGGAGAATCCACTGAACAGGATCATCTCCAGACAGAGGAGCAGCTTCAGGAACAGACTGCTGTTACTGTCCTGCTTCACTGACAGACTGAGGAGATCATTCCTCCCCCATACAATGCGACTCTTCAATTCCACCCAGGGGGGTAAACATTAACTTTATACAATGTTATTTTCTGTTATACCTGCCTCGCACTCTCCACCTTGCATTTTTTTTTTTAAACTTGCACTGCATTTTTATCACTCTTTAATTAATATTGTTTTTATCAGTATGCTGCAGCTGGAGTATGTGAATTTCCCCTTGGAGATTAATAAAGTATCTCTCATTAGTTTAGTAAATACTCTTAGTTATTTACAAAACAAAACTATATTAACAAAATATAATATAGTATTAAAAAAATTAATTCATATAACATTGTAACGACCAATGTAATAAACAAATACAACTCAGAGGTACTAGAGTTTTCTATCTATTACTTGAAGTCTTTGTTCCCTAACAAATGGTACCCTCTCTTATATTCCTTGGATTACAGAGTACACCTCCAAAATAATAAAAGAAAGCTTTCCCTACCAATCACGTGCCACTTCATTTTTTTTTTATTATACCGCAAAAAATTCCTGCTTACTGTCTTCTGACTCCCTACTCAAACTTCTTTTCAGATCACCTTCCTTTTTCTCCAAACTTCTCCTGCCACTCATCTCCTAAGGGGCGAGACTGCCCCTTTACAGAACAGAAAGCCTTTGAGATCCTGCACAAACCATCATCAGCTTCCAGCACGTCACAATTTATTAACAAAACATAATAACAGAATTTTAAAAGAAAACTACAGCACAGAAGAACATTAATATTAATGCAAGATAACATTACCATCAGAGGTTTCCGTTTTCAACTTGTTTTAAAATTTTGTCTGCATCACGCTTTACATCTTTCACTATTGTTCTTCCTACTCTGTAACTGAAGCAATACTTGAAGCACTTTCGTCATTTTGTAAATGTTTAATAATTTTTTTTTTGTGACAATTCCAACACCATATACGTTTACTGGCCTTAACAGTGCATAGTGGATTAATTATAACAAAAGAAAAAAGCTATGAAACCATATTAAAACTGAAGACTGAAGAACTCTATGCGTTAGGGAAAGGGACTGGTGTTCTGATGTACAGAGCTCGCAGAGTACCGCGTGGCAGCAGTAGGATAATAATATATATATATTGTTTGCCAACAGTTAACGGAAACTGACGGTTAATCAAGTGATAGATAATCGAAGTTTCACTGTACTTTGTTAATCCCCAAGGAGAAACTGTCTTTTCATGTGACCTCTAGAGGTCAGAGCTTATCTAAAGTTAAATACTGGTGTAAACTACCAAATACTCAGATGTCTTTATTGTAAGCAACACTAAACATGACCTACTGCCATTATTGAACAGAAACTGTGTAATACAAAGTTAAATACACTGTGTGCACAATTATTAGGCAAGTGAGTATTTTGACCATATCATCATTTTTAATGCGTATATTCCAACTCCAAGCTGTATTAACTTGAATGCTTATTTGATTTAAGCACGTCAGGTGATGTGTATTTGTGTAATGAGGGAGGGTGTGGCCTAAGGAGATCAACACCCTATATCAAGGTGTGCAGAATTATTAGGCAGCTAGTTTTCCTCAGGCAAAATGGGCCAAAAAAGAGATTTAACTGACTCTGAAAAGTCAAAAATTGTAAAAAGTCTTTCAGAGGGATGCAGCACTTTTGGAATTGCTAAGATATTGGTGTGTGATCACAGAACCATCAAACATTTTGTTGCAAATAGTCAACAGGGTCGCAAGAAACGTGTTGAGAACAAAAGACGCAAATTAGCTGCCAAAGATTTGAGAAGAATCAAATGTGAAGCTACCAGGACCCCATTATCCTCCAGTACTTTCATATTCCAGAGCTGCAACCTACCTGAAGTGCCCAGAACTACAAGGTGTTCAGTGCTCAAAGACATGGCCAAGGTAAGGAGGGCTGAAACCCAACCACCACTGAACAAGAAACATAAGTTGAAACGTCAAAACTGGGCCAAGAAATATCTGAAGACAGATTTTTTTCAAAGGTTTTATGGACCGATGAGATGAGAGTGACTCTTGATGGACCAGATGGATGGACCTGTGGATCAGTAATGGGCACAGAGCTCCACTCCAACGGTTTTCGAAGACACTTTCTTCAAACAGTGATACAGGAAAAAGACCATGATTTTTATGCAGGCCAATGCTCCATCACTTGCATCGAAGTTCTCCACTGCGTGGCCAGCCAGGAAAGGCCTTAAAGATGAAGGAATAATGACATGGCCCCCCTTCCTCATCTGACCTAAACCCTATCGAGAACTTGTGGGCACTTCTTAAACGCTAGATTTACGGGGGAGAAAAACAATACACCTCTCTGAAGAGTGTCTGGGAGGCTGTAGTCACTGCTCCACAAAAAGCTGATCGTCAACAGATCAAGAAACTGACAGACTCCATGAATGGAAAGGCTTATGACTGTTATTGGAAAGAAGGGTGGCTATATTGGTCATTGATTGATTGATTTATTTTTTTTGAAATGTCAGAGATGTTTATTTGTAAATTTTGAGGCGTTTGTTTATTATTCTCACTATAACAGATGAAAATAAACAAGTGAGAGGGGAAAATTTTCATTTTTCCTTTAGTTGCATAATAAATCTGCACACTAATAGTTGCCTAATAATTGTGCGCACATATGTATTCCCCTGATGATGTTCACACTCACATTTCCGTTGTGAAACATTCAGGTTTCAGGTTTATTAACATTTTGGATTGACTGATAGCACTTTGTTTGTTCCATATTAAAATTAATCCTCAAAAATACAACTTGCCTAATAATTCTGCACTCCCTGTATATGTCCACATCCAAAAACTATGCACTCTAGATTTGGTCATTTATTCACATTTTCAATCTGGGTGGCTTCCAATGTGTTTACCGTGTGTGCTATTAGCACAGTGTCTGGGTTAAAATTCAGCTGTTTGGTAGATGAATGTAGCACACAATTACCGATGATATGTTTAGCAGTACTCCAATGCCTTATTTTGTATCTAAATAAACCTTTCCGGGACACAGTATATTTAAAAACTTACACAACAGGAATTCCATTTTGATGTATTCCCCCATATACAAGTATAATATTGAACAGTTCTTACACATTAAATATAATAAGTGTATATAATAAGTGTAGTTCAAGACTTGCATGAATTTGGTTAAGCTAGGATAATCATTGATAATAAATTAAATAAGTAAAACTTCAGCTAAATGGAAGTAAATCACGTATATAATGCGTAATAGAGGATATGAATTGGCTGGCATCCTGGAAACCTTCATAATGGATCGTTCCCATGAAAGTACAGAAAATAATGGATGGAAGAAGTCTGCCTCCCAGAGCCATATGCTTCTCAAACAGTGTGAGTGGCAGCATCCCACAGAGCTGCATGAAAGTTGTAGTCCTGGTGAGTGGCCTTGCTGGGTTTCTTGGAAGCCACCTGGGAAATTTGCAAAGAGGAGTTTTCCATATTTTAAGACTGCTCTGCCTGACTTAGAAGTGATTCTTCAGTGCACAAAAGTGGCAAAAGAAGTACTCCTGCATCTGGAATAAAGTAAGCTGCTCTGTCTCGCCCAGTAAGGGTCTGGAATGGAGTATGATGAAGCTCACTTGAAGTAGATAGAGAGAGAGAGAAAGGAAAAAGGAGATTACTACTGCGTTTTGTGAAGTAACATGTGAGCAGGTATTTCTGTCAAAAAGGGCATTATAAACCAAGGATGGTGCCCAGAGTAGTTGTGTAATGGGTACTGAAGCACACACCCTTCTCCAGTGGTCACACAAGTTAACTGATCATTATTATTACTCACCTGAAATGTATACTCCACATTGGCTTTTTCTTGTAAAACAATAGAAGGTGAGCTATGAAGGATCTCTCTGACTTGTTGTAAAGTGAATTGACATTGGTGGCGCAAAAAATGCACAAAATTTTCTAGTTGTTTTGATTTGATGAGAAGGACTTGTGGACAGTGAGCCACAACATGATGAAGGCTTCCTGGAAGTAGACAGAGTTTTGATACATCAAAAGCAATAAAGTCATATAGCAACTACACATGTTTATTCAAGAACAAATTACTACACTAAGAAACTATTTCATGCCCTCCAAATTGTATAAAAACTTGCGGATTTCACAGGAGAATTAATTTCAAAAATGTATCCCATCATATGCTGGAAATATTAAACATGATGTACTATTTTTATTCCTGTTTGGTTAAAACATAGATTTTTAACATACAGTTTGGTATAATGATTTTGTAACAAAATACGATCCACTGTGGCAACTCCCAATGGGACCAGCAAAAAGAAGTAGTTTGGTATCATGTTTTTGTAAGAAGTATTAATGGCTACATTAAAGTGAAGATACCTTTATTGGACATTAATCAATTTAAATGATTACATTATAAAATAAGAAAGAAAAACAAAAATCTTAATATTTACTATGCTTTTTACAGCGAAGTGTAAAATCTGATTATCCACCCCAAAACAGATAGGACCTAACAAAGTTAGCTGCAAATGTGCAATTACCAGACAAAATGTTTGGTAAGCTAGTTGTTTAGGTTACTTCAATTCTAACATGAAAAGACTATTATACCTTGTGATGGACAAGAAATACTTTAAAATCAAAAACTCCCAACTATTGTAAAAAAAAAACAAAAAACATTCCATTAACACTAGAATTACCAGAGCCTACGAAAAAACTCGTAGATCCGTCCCACCTTAAAACGCTTCACACCTCTCCGTCACGTCCTTTGTCTTCTAAATTTGTGGCTAAGCAGCAAACAGCAAGCAGCCTTCTATCACATCCCCCACTGGTACACAGTTTTCTCAGCTCAAGTCTGTTCACCTGCGTGTCAGTTGCTTGGAGTTGTATAGAGTGAGAAGTCAAGCAAAATTACACCTTTTATAAATACTATATCGTTATTTGGAACACTTGCATTTCATGTGTGTTCCGTGTCTACATAGATCTATGTACACACATCGTTAAAAAAGAAACTTTTTCATGTTTTAGTCATAATTGACAAAATGTAGACTTGAAGTTTATAATGTGTGAAGCCTGAAGTCCAAATATCAAAGAAACAGTTTCACAAAAAGTACAAATATAATAGAACAAGTGCACTTTTATTCAAAAATATAACTACAGGAAAACAACCCGCATTAAGAGTGCGATATTGACACGCATTTGCCAAGAGCGCTGAGGTGGTGCAACGGTATCTGCTCTTGACTGAACTTCACAGGTTCGATTCCAGATGAGTCCGTTTTGAAAAGTGAGCTGTACATATTCTTACTATTTTAAAATAAAAACATACATTTGATTCCAGTCTGTAACAGCCAGTGTAATTTATGATACTTGTAAAGGTCAGCTTTTTTTTTATTCTGTTATTCTCTCAGCCGTGTTCACGATCCCAACTCAACCCCCCGCTGTTTTCTCAGACGCGCTATAACAGAGGAAAACTCAAATCATGATGACTGTTCTACATCGGATCAAGAATGCACTTTTGCCATCGCTCTACTTTGTATATGTACATGGGAAGCACTGCACTCGTGACTTTACACTGTAGGAAGTAAGTAAACAAATAATATCTATATAATAATAACAGTAATTTTATTATTATATAACAGCTTCCCTGTCTGCCTATCATATAGTGCCTTTCCTTCCTATCTATCCCCTTAGCTGTTTTTTTATATATCTATTATACAGTGCCCTATGGGGTGCCAAACAGGCAATTACAATGATTTTCGGAATATATAAAGTTATTC
This sequence comes from Polypterus senegalus, assembly GCF_016835505.1. Lineage (NCBI taxonomy): Eukaryota > Metazoa > Chordata > Cladistia > Polypteriformes > Polypteridae > Polypterus > Polypterus senegalus. The sequence goes on from NC_053154.1 coordinate 163,128,884, forward strand.
CTGAATATATAAAGTCGTCATCAGAATATAAAAAGTCATTCCTGAATATATAAAGTCAGAGTTAGAATATATAAAGTCACGCCCGAATATGTAAAGTCAAAGCCTGATTATACAAAGTCAGTGTCAGAATATATAAAGTCATTACCGAATATATAAAGTCAGCGTTGGAATATATAACCTCATTCCTGAATATATAAATTTAAAGTCAGATTATATTGATATTGATTGAAATGACTCAGGCACATTATTAGTAAACTCAATGAGTTCCTACTACAACGTAATGAACTAAGTTAACAAAAACATCTTCAGAAAAATATAAAAAAAAAAACCCCACAGTTCAGTTATTTCATTCAAAATGATGTATGTGCCCGGCATTTTGAACACTATATTTATTTATTCTTTTTGTATGGGCGCATTTTTGGACGAACCTCACAAGCCCGATCGACTCCGAGTGGCTTCTGTCGAAGTTTACCTTTCACTAGTACGAGTGAAATGACAAGCACGGAAATTTTATATATTCGGAAATGATTTTATATATTCCAATGCTGACTTTATATATTCAGGAATTACTTTATATATTCAAGTTTGGACTTTATATATTCAGGAATGACTTTATATATTCCGAAAATCATTGTAATTGCCTGTTTGGCACCCCATAGGACACTGTATAATAGATATATAAAAAAACAGCTAAGGGGATAGATATATAGATAGATAGGAAGGAAAGGCACTATATGATAGGCAGACAGGGAAGCTGCTATATAACAATAAAATTACTGTTATTACTATATAGAGAGACAGAGAGTTCAGGCAGGCAGAACGGCAAAGTTTAAAAAAAAAATTTCTCCCCAGTGGGGAATCGAACTCGGGTCTCTGAGGTATGACAAGTCTGCAGCGCTTTGAGTGACAAAGTCTTACCAGTACGCCATGGAAGCTGTTGTGACATTCTTGAACCTTTTGTGAAAATGTTTATTTGATCTTTGGCCTTCAGGCTTCACACATTTTATAGTTTATGCCTACATTTTGTAACATTTATTACTAAAATATGACAAAGTGTCTGTTTTAACAAAGTGTTTACACAGATTACTGAAGAAATGGAACACACATGAAATGAGTGCGTTCCAAATAACGATCTACTATTTCCACTCTAAAACTCCACTTCACTCCCAGATAATCAATCAAGGCATGAGCTGGGAGAAGTTTGTGCACGTTCTAATTTGGTGGGGGGATGGAATAGCCGGCTGCTTGCAGTTTGTGTTCATCAGCACATTTAGATGAACAAAAGACGCTGGCGGAGAGATGAGAACGGTTTTAAAAGGCGATTTAAGGTGGGACGGATCTACGAGTTTTTTCGTAGACTCTGGTAATTCTAGTGTTAACAAACAGGAGATATGTGTGTGAGTGAGAGACAAAGTTTCTGTTGAATTCTCATAAATGGCCTCTCTAAAACTGATATACAGTGAACCCTCGTTTATCAGGGTTAATCCGTTCCAGACTCTACCGTGATAAATGAATTTTCGCAAAGTAGGATTCTTTATTTATAAATCAAATATTTTCGCAGTTAGAGTATAGAAAACCTGTTTACGACCTTCTAAATACGTTTTTTTAACATTATTAGAGCCTTCTAGACACGAAATAACACCCTTTAGTCACCATTACACTCGTATTACCCAATATATTAGACAAAATAAGAGAAAATAAGACATATTAGACATTACAAATATCATATTACTAGGCGCACTCGCCTTTTAAGACGGCCGACTTTTATCCTCAATTTTTGTGCGCTCCATGTGTACATCAGGCATGTAAGTGTAGAGAATGAGAACATCATAGTGCCCATTCATAACATTTCCCGAAAACCTAAGTTTTTTATCCCCTCAAGTGCCTGTCCAAAGTCGCATAAATGTCAGCCCGAATCTGTACCGCTAAAGACGGAGTTTCATGCACTAAATAAGCTATAGATGAGAATAAGCAAGCACCATCTCCCCTTATATTTACTACGCGGTGAGGCATTTGTACTCCATCAACATTAATTATTTCCAGAGACATAATTTTGTCTATTTTTCCAGTGCATCTCGTACAAAAGCAAGGGAACGATGAGAGCACTAGTACTCCGCTCACATCGCGGTCGCTTCGTACCGACTTTTATCCTCAATTTTTGTGCGCTCCATGTGTACATCAGGCATGTAAGTGCAGGGAATGAGAACATCAAAGTGCCCATTCATAACATCTCCAGAAAACCTAAGTTTTTTTTTTATCCCCTCAAGTGCCTGTCCAAA